>NW_004955539.1:3278598-3308569 GCF_000276665.1 Chinchilla lanigera | reverse complement strand
GTAAATGGTCTGAATACACTCTTCTTAGAAAAATAGATGTAAATTACCAATAAATATATGCAAAATTGCTCTGTATTTCTAGTTATTGGTGAAATGCAGATAAAAGAAACAGTTAGATTCCATCTCATTCTACTTAGAACAATTACCATAAAAATGAAATTGGTATGGATACAGAGAAAACAAACACTTTTATACTGTTCATGGGAATATGTAAAACATTATAGAGATTCCTTTAAAAGCTAAAACTTGAACCACCATATGATCTAGCTACCTTATGCCGAGGTATATATCTAAAGAAAATAAAGGCAATATACAAAAGTGGTACTTGCATGTCTGTGGTTACTGTGGCACTATTCATTATTGCTAAGATATGGAATCAGCCTAGGTGCCCATTGAGAAATGCGGAAAGTTGTATACATACACAATGGAGTGTTATTCAGTTCTAAAGAAGAATGAAAACTTGTCATTTCTAGCAAAATTCAAGGAACTGGAAGACTTTAGGTTAAATGAAATAAAACAGCCTTAAAAGGATCATATTGGACATATTGTCTCATGTGTAGAAACTAAAGAAAACTGGTGACTTAAAAATAGAAGAACTGCAAAAACTGGCGAGGGAAAAAGGGAAGAGTAGAAGAGAAGAAAAGGGAGATGTAGGGAAGGTGGACATAACAGCTTTATGATATATAATTGTGTGGAAATATCACAGGAAAGCTCATTAATTTGTAAAATTTATGTTAATAAGGGTAAACAGGTGTATATATGGTAGACTGCAAAACTGCTTCTCGAGTAACTTTAAATTTTGTTTTAAATATCTTTAATTTCTATTTTCATTCTTGAGTTTTTAAAAACTAATTTCATTTCTTGTGAAAATACAAAACTAAGAGTAATATTTCATCTAGCTTGCTTTTCTGAAATTTCTGGTTTCTGAGAATTAGATGTGTTTCTGCTAAGTTGTTGCAAGAGTTATATAACAGGACATAAACCCTTCCACCCAGACTTCAGAAGGCTGTGAATGCCTCATGAATATTTGTGACAGGGTCCTGTTCCCTAACAGAAGCCCCTGAGAGGGCAGTGCGTGAAGGCTCAGTACGAAGCTGAAGTTGCAGTGGCATCCACAACAAGTGGTAGATGCTAGGGATGTGGATGATTTGCTGAGGAAAGCCACAGGCTGTGATTAGTGCCAGCCTAAGAGGGAGGTCAGGTGGATTGGAACCAGCAAAGCCATATGGGTTTGGCTGTCCAACCCATTTGAAATGTGCATCACTCTTCAACTTGCCCTTGGAGCTGGAGATGGAATTACAGGACTTAATATTTGCCCAGATGTTTTTTTTATCTTACTTTGATCTGATTTCTGTCTATTCTCTTATATATACCCTTCAAAATGCGAACATTTACCCCATGCCATTGTATGTTGAGAGAGTCTAACATTCTTTTTGATATTTTACATTGGTCTAAAACTAAGAGTTTAACTTGGGTCTCAGAGGAGAATTTGAACTTGGACAGTTCAGCAGTGGTGGATCTGGTAACAATTCGGATTTCTTAGAAACAGACTAAATGCATTTTGCATAATTATGTGGAAGTTAGCCTTTTGAGAGCAAGAGGTGGAATGTTGTGATTTGGATGTGTAATATCCCCCCAAAAGTGCCACATTTGGAGATGGGGCCTGGTGAGAGGTGGGAGGTCACCGGGAGGACAATTTGGAAAGTTGTATTTTTGTTCCTGTCTCCTCTGCTCACTGTCTGTTTCCTGGATGCCATGAAGTGAACAACTTGCTGCTGCCATGCTGTTCTAAAATGACTTCTCTGCTTTGACGGTAAGCAAGCAGGGACTGAACTCACTAAAACTGAATAAAAAAAAAAAGCTCTACTGTAAGTTTAATTGTCAGGTATTTTGTTCTAGTGACAGGACAGTTGACTATGACAGACCTTAATTTCTACAACCTCATTGTCTTTCAGTAAGAGTGTAAGTTTAGCTCCTGGATGAGCGAAGACTAACCTAGCTTGGTATCTGCAGGGTGAGAACTGAAGCTGAGCTTTCTGTAAGCCCTTCTGACACAAGAGGAGATTAAAAAGGAGAAGTAATGCACCCATTAGCCTTCTCCCACATCACTGAACCTCATTGATGCTTGTTGTGGAGTTTCAGCATCCCATTGTGTGCAGGTGACATTAAAGGCAGCATGTTGACTAGAACTGCATTGCATTACAGTGCTCAGATCTGCTAAAGCCAGGATTCTCAACATCGGTCCTCACTGGCACTAGTGGAAATAAAGCAGAGTGGTAAGTAATTATACCTCAACAACCTTGTGAGGTCTTTTAGCTGCTGGGTGCCACTGGAGGTCTAGATCTTTTCTACACCATATTAAGACAATCCTATTTGAAGATGCAAAGCTCCACCTACCTCCCTGAGGTGATGGATAAAAGTTCAACTCTTTGTTGAGTTCTTTGGACACTTCTCTTCAGAGGAATCATAGCAATACCATGAGCACTGCTGGGTGAGGGATGAGGGAAGTTCAGCATTCTGTTCATCCCCACAAAGGGCAGACAGTAGTTGGATGAAAACACACCGTCTACTTCAGTGAAGTACGAGGTGGGATACAATATCAGCTCCCCACTCAGCCCCAGGAGAACCAGGAAGATGGGACAGATTTTCCACTGTAGTGTGTGTGGGGTAAGGTGAGTGTTGGTAAACAAATGTTCAGTTATGTCCAGCCACTTCTTTTCAAGTCCTTTGGCTAGGGGAAACAGGATTTTATGGAACTTTTTTTGGCCAAGTACTATTTTCTGTTAGGGGTTGGAGATCTCCCTCAGATCCTGGACAGGATATGTGAGCGATGAAAGGGTGGCCTCACTACAGTGTTGTTTCCTGAGTACTGAACCCCTGTGTAGCTTGTCACCCTGCTTTCAACTTCCAGATGCTACTTGTGCTCGTTTGTTCTATTCTAGTCACACATTTTTAGGTA
The DNA here is from genome assembly GCF_000276665.1 of Chinchilla lanigera. Lineage (NCBI taxonomy): Eukaryota > Metazoa > Chordata > Mammalia > Rodentia > Chinchillidae > Chinchilla > Chinchilla lanigera. The sequence goes on along the minus strand of NW_004955539.1, from coordinate 3,305,610 downwards.
TGACAGAAGAGTGGGGGAGAATAGGGCTAGTCTCTCTTGGTGTAAATAGAAGTATTAACTCAGTCAAATTTTATGCACCTAATAAATATTGTACATAAATGAGCTCAAGAGTAATAAGTTTTCTCCAAAAAAGCCTTTTAAAAGATTGAAAAAATGAGAAGTGCATTAACAGTAACACAAAATTTAAAGTCCTAGTAAGTGTGCTTGATTTTTTTTTTCAAAATTGTAAAATGAGAAAGTTGAACTAGATGACCTCTAATATCTTTCCAGCTCTGGCAAGCAAAGATTCTAACTGCATTCTAGGAACAGAATAAATGAGGATTCCAAGCCATGTAGGATACAATTTCAGCCTTCATCACTGCATTATATATATATATATATATATTTTTTTTTTTTTTTGGTACCAGGAATAGAACTCAGGACCTTGTGCTTGCCAGGAAGGGACTTGTGCTGCTGATCTATATCTCTGACACCATTGCATTGTATCTTTAGATACTGAACTTGATCTTTTAACTTCACCATCTAAGATTGTGTACTTCACAGACAATGCTTTTTGTCTACAAAAGATGAAATTAATATCCACATGCAAATTTTAGATTCATTATGATTAAAGTGTTTGGATAATAATATAACTGTCATAGTTATTAGAGAATTCTTGATAAAAGTAACACATATATTCAGGTAAAAGCTGCAGCTCTGTGTGGTGTTACTGAGAGGAGAAATGTCTCAGGTAGGTGAACATAAGCTCTAAAGTAGATGCACTTCCACTTCTTATTGTGGAACCAGAGTTAGCTCATTTCTTATACATGTAAACTGGAAAATCCACATAAATGACATTTCTCACAAATACCTTCAAGTTGATATAAGTATTAACAACTAAATATAAGCGAAGCTCCAAGTAAAAAATCTGGAAAAGATAAGCATTCAACAACCGCTGCTATTAGTAATAAAGATTTTCATCATGAAAAAGCATATCATCACTATCATCAGTATCATATCTGTCAAGGACCATTCTATATAATTTTGGGGGGAAATCATTTCATAATTAAATTGTGATTAAGGTTTATTTGAAACCTAGTATTTTGCCATGCAAGCCACCTACGGTACACAGAAACAGAACTCTATGTGCCTCTGGTCACAGTTGAGGCCTCGACCTGCCATGCTGCTGTGATGTTCCAGGGTAAGGTTACATCAGCTGAAGACATCCTGGATCCTTGAGAACCCAGCAGTTAAAAAAAAGTTTTCACCTGGGAGAAAGGAAAAACTTCTGATACCCTGCCATCTCTCCCTAGGGTCCTCATTAACATAAGATCCTCATTAGTTTAAGATCACAGCCACCCGCTGAGCCATCCCATGTGATTCTCATCAACATAAAATCCTTCTCAGAATAAGATCAGCACTGCCCCTCGTGTTATCCTATAATCCCCTCACCATTTTCCTCAGTGTGAATGTGGTCAATAAATACTGAGGTTCTGGCTGCCTCATGGCCTTTTGTTTGCTGTGAGCAACTGGCCATCCCAGATCCCCTTTGCATGGCTATGTGTCTCTTGCTTTCTTTTCATCATGCACTGTAACACATTGCAGGAAACTGCAGACTCACTTTACAGATGTCTGATAATATCTTTACTTAGTCTATATAATAGAGAAAAGTAAGAATAAAAGTTTTTGATTTCTGTTCTCTGAGTTCAATCACCTTGTCTTTTGCCATGTATGTGACCTTAAGCAGATGGCTCAGTCTCTTTGTTCTTCACTTCCCTGTATTCTTTAAAACAGAATTGATAATAGTACTGATTACAAGACTGTTGTGATAATGAAAAATTTAAAAGGTACAAAATGCTTAGAATCATGCTTGGCAAATATGAGGTGCTAAAACATTTAAAATTAGTGTTTGTATATATAAATATATTATAGTTCCTGTCCCCTTGATACTGGACTATCAGGTTGGTTTAGTCAACATTGAAAAGAACACAATTTCTAAGCAATCTACTGTTTTCACATCATTTAGTCAAGTTTTGATTTTGTCAGCTATGTAAATATTTCAAAAGGTTTAAATTACTCTGTGAATACAAGACATAGTCATTAAAATGAGAAGTACCTCAGACACTTAGCAGACCTGCTTTTACTAAGGACACTTGTCATTTTAAGGGCCCGTTTACATGTGTTGACTGGAAGGTGCCTCCAATCTGGAGGCTCTGAATTAAATTTACCAATTCTTACATATTTGGAAACTTCAAAGCCTAAACCATAAGTCTTTCCATAAAATTTAACCCCAATGTCTTAAGAAACATGGAAAATTTTTATGTAGTTCCCACAAAGTAATAATAAGGTCCCAAGCCTTTGTGAAAATATCTAAAACAAATCTCAAAACTGTTCTTTGAAGTGCCTTCTTAAGAAACCAATACACAATTGAATAAAAAACACATACATCATTTTCAAAAGTGGTGATCAATGTACATTCAGACTATAATGACAGAAATGTAAACTTGTGGTGCAGTCTATAAGGAAATAGTCTGTAGTTTGTGTAACCACCATGAAAAGACTTTATTAAATGAAGGTTTACTAACCACTCCAATTTTTCTCCCATCCTACACAGGGCATATACTTATAACCAAAATATATTTATCATTGTCTTATTTAAAAGTAAAAAACGATTATTTTTGTTCAAAAACATAAAAAATTGTGAATTATCCAAGGATATTTTATTTTTTATTTATTTATTTTTTTTTTGGTTTTTCTCCGGTACTGGGAACCAAACTCACAACCTTGCGCTTGCCAGGCAGGCGCTTTTGCCACTGAGCTAAATCCCCAGCCCCATCCAAGGATATTTTAAATTAATGAGAATAATATCTTCGGAGACTTCTGCAGGATGGAAAAATGGTTGTTATATAATTTTAGTTGGCAAAATATTATGCAAAGAAGTACATAGGCAATGCTTTAGTCATGTTAAATACATACATATATCATCAACACCTGGTTATAGATACATAAAATGTGTGAACAAGTGATCTGAATGATGGAAATAAAGACTCACTCATTTCTATTAATGAAATACCGCAAGGATATCCATTACCAGATTTTCCTTCTAACCCCATTTCTGTTCTGTGTCCCTAGGCTGTAAGGCCACCATTTAGCTGTAGAGAGGCTGAGTGCTAGCCAGAAAAACTGCGCTCTTTGTCCATCTCCTTATATTCATCTTGGTCCGCTTCCTTATGTGGTGGTGCACCCTCCTGTACTGCCAATTCTCTTCTCCAGGCCACAGAGTTATGGTTATACAGCTTACTTAACTGGCATAAGAAAGCTGTGACTTTTCTAGGGCATAAGAGAACATTTGTTCCTGGCCTGTCAATCTCTTTACATACACCTCCACCTTCTTATCAGACTTTGAGAAATGTAGCCTTCACACTGAAGTATCCATTTTCTTCACCCTCCTTTCTCTTCTCCAAGGCTGTTTGAAAAAGTCCCTACCACTTTGTGCTATCCATTCACATCCCTTTTGTCCTTCCAAATTCACAGACCTCTACTTCCTGAGATTTGCTTCTAACATTCTTATAAATGTACATATTTTTGGAAAGAAATCTAGAAAAAATGCTCTTCAGTGATGTAATAGTGCTTACATAGCTGCCCTAAGACTATAGCACTACCAGGTCATGTACTTTGGTTACGTGAAACAACATAAACTCCTATGTCAGTTGCTCTAGAACTTTGATAAGATGCTCAACTACAAATATTAATGTAATTATTTCTTTCCAAGTGAAAGTATTATGTATTATTTTCTCCACTAGTAAATAGTATTCAATTTATACAAAAGCCATTGTATATTTTTCTAATTAATTAAAACTAGCCCAAAGCAGGGTGTTGTGGTGCACACCTGTAATCCCAGCACTTGGGAGGCTGAGGCTGGAGGATTGTTGTGAGTTCCAGGCCAGCCTGGTCTATGAAGTGAGCTCAAGACCAACCTAAACTGCAGAGCAAGACCCTGTAGCAAACAAACACACACACACACAATAAAACTAGTCCAGAAGAATAACAAAACTTTCCCAAAGAAGAGGATGGCTATGACAAATTCATGCTTCATATGTTTAAGGTAGGTAGCAAGATGACATAGTGCTGCCATTGTCTCTCATGAATGATACTCACACAATAAAATCTTTGGTGATTACAATCATTCAAAACCAAATTATATTTCTTCTTTCATGTTTATTACAATACAAAAAGAGAAAAAGTTCTTAATACAATGTGGGTTGAAACAGACTCACCAGGGAAAGTTAGTTCTCTTTTTTTACCTTTCCTACCCGTAGAATGCAAAGACTAATAGAGCAGACCTCATTGGATGATTGTGAGGGTTAAATGAGAAAATGTGAAGCATTTCTCATAATGACGAGACTACAGTAGATTCCATTAAATTGTTCTACACCTTTTCTGACATACATCAAGCAAACTATGTAATCATCAAGATTGATATTACCATATAATTCTAAATAAGTTCAATGTAACCATCAATCCTTACTGAATATAGAACAATTAAAAATTAAAATGAAAAAATGAGAGAAAATGATGCAATCTTATGAGAGGAGATAGAATTAATAACACCAAGCGCTGAAAATATGATGGTTAGAACAAATAAATACTGATGTTAGTCCCAATTTTGTTGGATAGAAGGTATAACTACTGCTGTCTTGGACTTAATATTTTACAAAGCCTGATGAAGTAACACATACCCTCTTCCTGTCAGAAGCTGAGTTTTACAGAATTAAATTCAATGAAAAATGTATGTTATGAGTAATAACAAATGTGTTCAGTGTGGCATTGGCAAGACACATGTATACTTTGTCTGTCTTAGCTACTTTTCCCGTTGCTGAGCTAACATAACCAGCACCCAAAGTTAAAGGTAGAAAGGTTTATTTTGGCTGACAGTTTGTAGGTGTTTCAGTGCGTAATCTGTTGGTATGGTATCAGCACAGCAAGAAAGGGCATTGCACAGAATAAACAGTTCATGATGGGTAGAGGCAGACGGCTGTAGGCACTAAGCAAGTGAGCTACAAGTAATCACACTATCCCACTTTATCACACTTATATTTTTATCCAACCTACCCAACCTTAGGGCAGGTAGCATTCACAGCCAGTATGGGCACCCTTAATACTAACCAGAAATGTGCCCAAGCTAATCACTACACTAATTTTCTAATCACACAAACTTAATCACAATATCACACACTCTAGATCCAACCACCTCTGAAAATTTCCACCTGTCACCTCATGAGGCTTTGGGAGCACATCTAGACATAAGCCATGACTAAAGCAAACTGAATACAAAGGTATAAATTAAACAACATGGATCAGAGAATGGGAGCAAATATTAAAAATCTACATATCTTTCTAAAATCGACAAAGTACAAAGAATGTATCTGAAATAGCCATTTACAAGGAAAACAGACAAAGTCTTCGGAGTGTAGTTGGACCTTAAGTATGGGGCTGAGTGAAATATTACATAAGAGTCTCAGAAAGAGAAATTATTATCTACAGCCCCCAGCAGTACTGTACACTTTATTCACACTCACTGGAAGAGCCCCTGCCTCTAATGTGTGGGAATGCGGGCCTCGAGCTGAAAGGGGATGGAACCGAGGAGTAGAAGTAAAGGGGAGCAAAGGAGAAAAGCAGGAGAGGGTGCTGAGCAGTGAGCCCCAGTGCTAAGAATGCCTGAAGCCTCCAGTGACCTCTGGAGCAATGCCCTGCACCCCACCCACAGAGGTAGAGGACATCTGGGGCCTGGAGCTGATGCCGAAAGGAGAAGTCTTTGCTCTTCCATTCAACGTCTCCAGTGTCAGGGTAGCTGTCACCTGAGTTTATCCCTAAAGCTCAGAACCCCAAGTCCCTCCTTTCTCCAGCATCTGCCCTGTCCCTTGCTCACTTCCCTTCCCTCCCCTCCTCCCCCCTCTCTTTCTCTTTTTCTCCTCCCCCACTCTTGCTGCTCCCTCTCCCCTCCCCTTCCTGCTCCCCTTCCTCAGCCCTTCTTCCTCCCCCCTCCTCCCCCTTCTCCACCTCCCTTTGTCCTCTCTCTCCCTTTCTCTCTCCCTCCCTCTCCTCCCCCTCTCCTCTCCTCTCCTTCCCTTTCCTCACCTTCCTCACCTCCCTTTCCTCCTCCTTTAGCCCCTCTGTTCCACTCCCTCCCTCCCCATCCTCCCCTGTCTCACTCTCCCTCCCCTCCCTCCCCTTGCTTCCCTCCTGCTCGTTCCCCCCTCTCCTCCCTCTCTTCTCTCCCTTTCTCCTCTTCCCCTCTCCCCGCTTTCTTTCCTCCCCTTTCCTTCCCACTCCCCCATGGAACATGAAGAAATGCACACAGACTCATCCTTTGTCATATACATTGTACTTTATTGTTCAGATTTGTTTTCCCTAATGTTTATTCAACAATCTCTTATTTCTCATTAAAAATTGATTTATTCAAGTATCTGTTTTTTTGTTTTTTTTTTCTTTTCTCATTTACGTTTGATCTTCCTAATTTTGACCCGAATCCTCCCCTGTGCAGCTCGTGGGGTCCCGCAAGGCCTGGCTTCTGGGGGTCTAGCCTCCTCCACTGGGCCCTCAGGAGGTGGGCCCTGAAGCACAGGCTTCTCTTCAGGTTGGTCCGCCTCTTCTTTCTTTATCTTTGTTCTGTAGTAGCTCACCACTGCCGAGTGCTTGTGGGGACTGCTCGTTTTTTCGTCCAGCAGTGATAGCAGTTGGTCAATGACCTTCTTCCTCTGGAAGGAAAGGAGAGGAGAAACCTGTTAGTGTGGACCAGGCTGGGGGCTGCCCTACCCTGCTCTGCTTGAAGGGACTGGAAAGGAGGAAGGGCAGGGTCCAGGAGGGCAGGAGGGCCAGCGGCCGGGGGCCAAGGGCCAGGGACCAGGGGGAGAGACTAGAGACAGGTCAAGAGCAGGACACAGTTAGGATCCTCTCACTCTCTCTGCTTCCTTTCGCTCCAACTCAGCTGGGCTGTCCTCCTCCTTCTTTATTTCAGAGTTGGTCGCTTTATCGTCCTCTTCATCCTTGGGTTTTGGGATTTTTACCCAAGTGACCAGCCATTGGCGGCACATCTCACGGGTGTCATCAGTCATGGCTAAGCCTTCCGACCTCCCACAGCCTAGCTTCCTCCTCCTAAACCGTCAGGAAGCTATGGGAGACTCACCCTGCCTTTATTCTGTTACTCAGCCTCTGCCAGCCAATGGGAGCCCGGCAGAGGCAGTGACATCACAAACCACTTCGCTGACACCTCTGGGGGAGGGGCGCAGGGAGGCCATGACTCTATCACGTGCTCTCAACTGACCTGCAACCCTTTCACAGCTTCCGGTGTTCAACTTTTAGGCACACATGACCACGCCATGGCCTCTCCATTACACGGCGCATTAGCCCTCCCCATTTCCTAGCATTCCATGGCATCTAACACCCTCCAGGCCCTTGGTGAATATGGGAACCTTAGCCCTTTCCTCGTACTATTCTGTCATACGCACCTTGCAACCCACCCACTTCTTGGCTAAAGCCAGGTAACATTTTCACCGAACCTACCTTTTTCTACTGACCACACAGAGTTCCTCAGGTTCCTGTTTCTGGTCTGAAATCACATGTGTCAAGACTGCATGTACAAGTAGCAACTCCACACAGGGAATGCAAACATTAATGATTGCAAATATGTGCTCATGAGCACAAAAGTCTATTAAGAGTTATGAAAAACACTTCAATGAATAAACTTTTTGTACTGGGTCTCCTGCTCTTGATTGCAGCCAGGGTATGACACTGAAGATTACAATGTGTTGTCTGGGCGTGGATTTTACCCGTCTGTGTGGAACATGAGGAAGCAGGTGTTCCTGAGAGATGTGCGGGGTGCTCACACACAATACTACATCCCAAGACCTATGTGGACACCCAGGATGGATGCTGTTCCCCTTTGCCCTGCAGGGTCTGTCTGGTACAAAAGAGGAAAACGGCATTCAGGCTGGAAAGAGAAGACAAGAGCCTTTCTTTGAAGACTATCTGAAACTCTGCATAGAAATTTTAATGAGCAAAACAGCTTCTATAACTAGTAACTGAGTTTAGCCAGACTGTGTGATACAAGGTGTATACACACAAAAACCATTGTGTGCTTGTACATTAGCAGTGAACAACTGCTCAGTGAAATGAATAATGCAATTTTTTATTTATTTATTTATTTTTTTTTACTAACAGATCTACAACGTTTTACAAAATAGCAAACGATCAGTACAGACATTACAGAGTTACAAACAGAGTGGTAGGGAATTAACAATGCTTATTTTATTACATATTGATATCTTCAATGTAGTTTCTCATGAACACACATATAGACATACAAAGCTAATCAACCAATGCCTCACTGACAGTTTCTTTCAGCAAGGAAATACAGGACAGTAGAGCACCTGTGTTAACTATCCTGCATATACATATATACAAACTTTCTCCTTCTTTCCCTTCTCTTTTCCCATATTCCAGTTATCCTTTACCTATGAGTGCTTTCCTATCAATTCCCAATGTCTGTCATATCTCCTAGTTTAAATTAACTCTTTCAGGCTTTACACTAGAGAAACAATGCGGTGCTTGCACATGTATGTTTGATTTATTTCGCTTATGAGTATGGTCTCTAGTTGTGACCATTTGCCTATAAAAGCCTCGAGTTTATCTTTCTTTACAGCTGAGTAATATTCCATTATATAAAAGTACCACAATTTTCTTATCCAATCCTCAGTGGATGGACATTTGGGTTGCTTCCACATTTTAGCAATTACAAATTGTGCTGCTATGAACATAGGTGCACATACATCACTGTGATATGATGTTTTTAGATCTTCTGGGAAAATACCCAGCAGGGGGATAGCTGGGTGGAATGGGACCTCTAGACCTAGTTTTCTGAGGACTCTCCAAACTGATTTCCACAGTGGTTTCACCAGTCTGCATTCCCTGCAGTTTGTGTCCGAATCATGCCTGTACCCTAAACCGCCTGGAGACATAGGTCCACTGGAGCAGGATTGTCGCACCAGTGCAACCTAAGTCAGGTCGTGCAGGTGAACTGAATTGCAAGGGGATGCTGGACCAGAAGGTCGGCCATCAGGTGACACAAGTGCCCGCCCCTAAAAACGGGGTTAACTAGATACAAATCAAAAGCTGCCGGGAAACCCAAGGCTAAGTAGAGCTACTCAGAGGTCACCCAGAGGCAAACCTGAACAATGCAATTTAAATTATCATATAAAGTATGAAACACTTAGGAGAAATCTGACCAAAATGATTGTCCACTAAAAACTACAAAGCATTGCAGAGATAAATTAAAACCATAAATAAATAAGTGGTCCCTCACTCTCCACGCCCTTCTTCCTTCTCACCTGCACAGGCTCCAGGGTCAAGCCAAATCCAACCAGAGCCCCATGGAGCATGGGTAGAACCCATCCAAAGGCCTTCCAGGACAGACTTGGGTGCAGAGCCTGGACATTGGGTCCTGAAGGGCAGAGGGAAGCTCCCAGAAGTCTGGGGGCACTCAGAGCACCCTGGGGATTTGCGATTGGCTGCCATTGCTTTTCTTATTCACAGAGTAGGACAGTGAGGCCACAGGAGCTCAACAGTGTGCAACAGTGGGAGAGATAGGGCTCAAATCCTGGCCCTGAGGCCTTCAATCTTGCCTTGCTTCTGGCACCCCATGGGACCACATGGTGTCACCACCACTGGTTGTGGTGGTTCCCTGGTGTCACCACCACTGGTTGTGCAGTGAGGAAATTGGAGCCCCTGGTGGCACCTTTGAAACATCTGCTGGGTTGTATAATTCTCATTTTCAGTGATATTATGATCCCTTTAAACTGTTAATAAGGGTCAGATTCTAGCCCATCCCTACAGTATAAAGCATGGCCTGGTGACTGACTCAGACTGGAACTATCCTTCTCCCTCTTTCTGATTCTGTCACCACTGGGGAATCACTGGCCCTGGGCACCTCTAGGAACACAGTGTTCCCTCCATAATCTAAAGAATTATCCTGGAAGTGGGGTGTTCCAGGCAGGGGTAAGCTGCAACACAAAGACCACCAGGTCACTCAGCAACCCTTGACGAAATTCAGGTTCTATGCTGGGAAAAGCACAATAAAGACCCTTAAGAAAAGCCCCTGTCCTGCACTTCTTACGGAGAATTGTTTTGCAACATGCAGTTCCAAATGTACACTCCATATCTCTATGTTGAAAACTGACCCAGAGTAATTATCATCTTCACATTAATAAAACCTGACCCCTTAAAATCAAATAGCCTAACTGGTCATTTTTTTGGAAGAGCCAACATTTTAACTTTTTTTCTCCTAGATGCCTAAGGTTAAGGAATGTAATCTTTTTACATTATTATGCCTAATATGAAAATCCTTTCATGCCACATGATAGATGGAAAGAATTTTCAATGAGATGGAAAGAATTTGCAAGAACTTGCAAAAGAAATAGCAATGAGTACTTTCATTTGTACAAATCAAAGAGACAGGGAACCAGCAGCATGATTGCTATCAATAGCCAGGAATCATAAAAGTATATTATTTCCTTCTAAAGAGCCCATTCTACAGCTCTTTTTGAGAAATCAGTAGTATGTATTTAGGTATGTTGAGGGAGAAAAGAAAATCATGCTATTAAAAGTTTCTGGTCTATTTATACTTAATATACCATATTTTTAATTTTTAATTGTTTTATATTATCAGTAACTATATATTACACTTAGAATTATAATTTCACCTATATTTTTATACCTATGACTGTGGATCATGGTAAGGCAACTTCACTGGATTAAGAAATGGCTAGCAGTTAAATCAAGCGTGCTCCTGGGCATGGCCAGATTACCTGAGAAATATGACCTTGGAGGTCTGTGTGTCATCCCTGACCCCCTCTTCTCTGGCGATGGTCCCATGCTCTGCTTCCTGCCCACCACGAAAGGGCAGTTTAGTTCTGCCGTGTTCTGCCACGGTGGTGCTTCTGCCTTGGAACCTGCCAAGCACGGACTGAATTTCCTGAAGCGGTCAGCTGAACTATGCCGTGCCTCCTTTAAGTTGTGTGTGCTGGGTAGCGTGTATCAGCAGTGGGAAACCTTACTAAAATATCCCCACTACTATCCTGAGAAAAGCTTCCTGTTTTAGTAATGTTTTAGATTCAGTTGTGTTTCCGGTGACTGTCCTCTGAATATAAACAGAAAGACTCCATGTCAAGGTCAATTCAAAGTCAGAAATTGAGATCCCTACCACAGGGAATTCCAAGGTAAAGCCCTTTAACAAACGTGAACTCACCAACGAGTTCTCTTTTTTACTAGGGACATTAAATTGCTTGACATTGAACATATTTTATCAAAAGCTATAGTCTTAATGATAAATTTCAGGAAATTATACTACCAAGCAGAAATGCCGCAAAGCTAAAAATTGCCATGCTACTGTAAAATATGATCTTTAACCACATCACACACAATGTGCCCCACTTCTGTGCACTTGAAATTCAACTCAGAAAAGCTCCTCAGAGGTATCATATCTTCTTTTTCCCAATTAATATTTGAATATGTACATTTTGCAGATATCAGAATAGTCCTAAGGCATAGTCACCTTGGTTAAAGACTACTGAAGTCATTATCTCAGTATCATCAGAAGTCAAAATGCACTCAAACTTCAGTTTTATAATTGACTTCAATAATTGCATCATAAGCAAAATTTTCCTACTGTTTACCTACACAAACATAACTTATCTTCTTTCATACATTGATTGTACTTTACAGAATATTTGTCCCATGTGAAATAAAAATGTAGGGCATGAAGGGGTGGGTTGATTCCTTTCATATTTACATTCCAGAGCAATGTGCTGTCCTTTGCATTTCAGACTCATCAGTCTCCTTCTGACGCCCCTTCAGGTAAGTGTGAATGAAGGGCTACCATTCACAAACACGGCTGTGATGTCCCACAGCGGAGCATGGATCCCACACGGTCTGCTGAGAGGACTGCAGGAGAAGGAGAAAAGCCACGGCCTAGAGCTCCAGATTTCCAAACACCGGGCTGAGAATTAGCCAAGCTTCACATGGAGGACTGCAGATCACTGATGATGACAGCGTAAAATATGATTTTCACCAATAATGTGCTACCTCAACAACTGCGTGTGGTTACACTTATTTCTTCCTTAAATGAGAAGATTCTTGTATTTTGCCAAATGACTATGATCACTTAGAAAAACTGAGAGTGAACTACTGAAAAAGAAGTAGGATTGCAAGTGGCCGTGGGGCCTCATGTGATCACGAACAGAAACCCCCAGTTTGAGCGCCACAGACATCTGTATCACCCACCACTGACAAGCCCTGCTTCTAATTCTTGCTCCAGAGGACGGTTATGGAAACAGCAGAGCTCACTGCGGGAGCTTTCCCCAGTTGAAATTTACAAACATCTACTAAGCTCTTTCCCTTTACAGGGCGACAAGTTGAGAGGGTAGGTGGATGAATTAGATGCATATATAGATAGTCTGTGTGTCAGCTTTCAGGGCTTCCAAGGTAGGAGAGCAAGGTGCTTCATTCAACTCAGAGGCCAGTCATAGCCAGAAGAGGCACCAGAAGCGAGAGAGGGGAGGTGGGTCACTCCTCAGGAGAGGCATCCCTGCTCATGTGGACAGGAGTGAGGGTGCTCAGGATGCCAGTCTAGGCTTAAATTTAGTCCTGTGACCCAGAAGTACATGGGGCTCATGTAATGTACCAGGTGAATGTCTGAAGCATCAGGTAGAAGAAGGGCAACTTCCCTTCCTAGCCATGAATCTAGACAGAAGTTGAAGGGATGAAAGGCATGACCAATCCACCTGCCCATGTCCCAGGTGAAACAGTGGGGATATGATACCGTGAGCTTATATTTGGCTATCAACTACAGGGGCTATAAATTGGTTCTGCACTGAAATAAAGTATAAAAAATTGACAAAATATTTCTTATAAAAATACTTCATGATTTTATCTTTGCTACACTTGTCATAATAAATACCTTTCATGGAATCTCCTAAATGTAAATATTATGTGTTATGTTAATGGCATGCAAAGATGCTAATGTATTTACAGTAAATGATTTAATTTTCAAAGGGGCTAAATTAAAAGCATATGGATACCTAGTTACCTGTCCTGTCAAGTAGGAGGATAATTATTCATTCCCACTTCTTGATTCCTAATCACAGCAGAGCGGGGGAGCCCACAACCTCTTAGCAGGGGGGCCGCGGACTCTGTTGCCTCCGCATGTGACAACTTGACACTTGGCCCACAGGTGGCTTTGCTTACAGTTTTCTTTACCCTACATGATCATTTGCTAAAACTGGAGGAAAATATCTGATAGAGGACTGCCCTGAGCTTGTAGGTCAGTCCTTATGATTAGCTGGAACTGACCAATGGTGCTTGCCTTAGGTAAGCTCTGCCCCCTGGCCCACTGATTGCATCACTTCTTTTTCAGGATACAGGGATGCAGCCCAATATGCATTGTCACTGATTCTGTGGCTGCTTTTCCTCCTTACATAGCATCATTTGTGCTGCCTGTCCGACCTCCTCAGGACTTGGTCTTATCCCTCCCCTGTTCATCAAATTTCCTCCTTTTCCATGTAAAAGAAAATAGAGCCACTGATAGAGCCAAGAGGACTCACTGTCATACTCTGGGATTGGAAGGGTTAGAACTCAGGTTCTTGGGCTCTCAGTTTTTACTCCCATACTGCACCTGTTTTATGCATGCTTCCAGTGTTTCACTGTCTGTTTTCTCCCAAAATAATGAAGAATGAATTCACATAGAAAACATGAAGAGTATCTCCTGAATCCCCACCCTGTCCCAGGTACTGTTGAACCCAAGAGAGTGCAGCAGAGCTGGCCCTGCCACATGGAGCCCCATGAGAACTAACAGGGACAGGAAGAGCCCATTAAGGTACAGGGAGCAGGGCATTCACTTAGTGCAAAGACAGTGTGAACACAGGGAGGAGAGGGTAGTAGGGAAAATCATTCCAGGCAAAGGCGGATCAGTTGTCTACTTTATTTAACATTTTCTCAGCATTCAGACATTTAGGAATCTGTATCAATCTACATTCTCCCAACAACAAGCAGGTGTGTACCTGCAGTTCGAGGCTAGACTGAAGAATTTAATTCCTCTTGGCTGAATGCTGGCCGTCTCAACAGAATGTCTCCATCTAAATCCCCTAGCTCTATGTCAGGTTAGCAATTCTCTATCCTGTGAGAATCAGCTTTCTCCATCCAGTTGGATTCTCAATGGCTGGGGCAGCTGCTTTTCACTTGTGAGGAACACTTACCTCCAGATTGGGGTCAATGGCCAAACTAAACATCACAGAAGAGAGTGGAGTTTACAAATGGATACACACAGGCCAGGACAGCAAGATTTCAAGGAAAGAGCAAGGATAAATCAATGGAGAAAGGATAATATTGATAACAAACAGTTTTTGAACAATTGGGCATTTATAGGCAAGAAATTTCCAGCCTCATATTTTATATAAAGGGTTCTATTAATATATACATGGAGTTGTAAATGAAATATGAAACTGTTAAACGAAAGTGTTAGAGCAAATGTTTATACTTAGAATTTGAAAATTTAGATGTATGACCAAGTACATTGTCCATAAACAAAGAATCGAGGACAAAAATTAATCAAAATTACAGTAGAAAAGTTTTTGTTTTCAGGGTCCACTATTAAGATAAGTGGAAGACACACCTTAAAGTGGAAGACACACCTTAAAGTAGTAGAAAATATTTCACAATCTTGTACTTGACAAGGAATTTTCAAGGAAATATTACAAATCAGTTTAAAAAGGATTTGAAAAAGGCAAAGACAGGAACAGACACTTCAGCCAAGCAGACACATAGATGCAAAACAAGCACTACTAAGCAAATGTAAATTAAGACCACAGTGAGATACCGTTTTGCATCTGTTAGAATGGAAAATAACATGCAGCAACCAAGTGATGGCTAGGAAGATCTGTTACCTCCTGTGGTTGGGAACAAAACGGTTACAATGTCCTTTGAAAACTATTTGGCAGTTTCTTAAACTGGAACATAAACTCACAATATGAATGAGCAACTCCACTCACAGAATCTTTATCGTAAGACTTTGGCCAACCGAAGTGCATTCATTATAAATCCTATGTGAATTTTTAGTGGCAGATTCATTCAGAACTAACTAAACTGAAAACAATACAAAGAGCTCCCATGAGACAATGGATGATCAGATTGGGGTACATGTATATAACGGAATAGACAGGAATAAAGAGAAAACCAACTACGAATGCAAATAATTTAAATGATTACCCAGAAGATTATGCTCAGAGGAAGAAAAAGAATCTGAAAGGATAATACATCGAGCATTAAATAGGTATAGCATTGTATAAAAGGCAACATTACAGGAGGCCAGATTAGTGATTGCTAATGATTTCTGGCCAGGAAGGATTTAATCTACACAGGAGGAACATAAGAAAATTTGAAAGGTGGTGGGACTTTTTTGTTTACTGATTATACTTGTACTTATAACGATCTATACATGTGTTAAAATTTCTTAAATATTAGACATCTAAAAAGTTAGAGTATGGTGATTAAAACCAATCACGTAGAAAAAGTTGGGTAAGGATGTGCAAAAGTAACAGGATGCCTCAGAGAAAACATATATAGGGGAAAGAAACCACACTGGAGCAGGTATGAATTACTCTCTTATCCTAGGCAAGAAAATTTGCCACACACTTTCCTGGGCCTGGGAAAACCTAAGCTCTTGTCAGAAGACAGAGCAAGAGAGCAGCGGAGTGTTTGGCAGCCTGAGGCTGAGGCGTCTTTGAGAAAGTCCACAGGGATGTCACAAGCAGTGAGTCTGAAAGAGAGATGGGACACATATTCAGATGCGAGGATCTTGTGGCAGTGAAGGTCATACAAATGATAAAATCTGAAGACAAGTGGACCCAGGAAAGAGATCTTAGAAAGACAAAGTTAAACTGTTAGCGGAGAAAGAGGATTCATGAAGAGAGTCTGAAATAGAATCAGCCTTGGGAAGAAAATGAAAATCAGGAAAGAATGGTGTCACCTGCACAGAGATGAATTCACATTGTGAAGGGGGTGATCACATGACTAGGACTGCAAAAATGCCTCTAGAGAAAGATGAAGGGACAAAGGAAGACATTATATTCATGAATTTTGTTGAAACAGTCTCATCAGCTAATTTGTTACTGTGCCTTTTTTGTTCAGGCAAGCCAAGATTCTTCTGATTATTAAGGAGAGGAGAGAGAAGGAAGGAGGAATTATAGCCAGATATTAAGGGACAGTGAGCAAGAAACTGACTGGTTGCTACAAATATAAGCTTTAATGTCCAGTCCAATGACTTTCTCACAGTAGACAGAACTTACATGTGCATTTTCAACCTCAGCAGTTTCTGATGGCTTGTGAATCAGAGAGACACACACAGGGTAGAGACAGACAACTGTGGCTTCATTTTTTTTAAAACAACAAATGGGGCTTCCAACAGTAACACAATTGGTCAGGCACTGCAGCCTACCAAGGATCTTGGCAGCAGAAGGAGTCAGATGAATGCAGGATTTAGGACCATGTCTCCAAGGTAGTCATCTAAGAATCTTAGCAACCTGAGCACCAAATTTGCAGGGAAAATGAAGCCATCATTTTGGTGTCTCAGGCCTGAGTGGATGCTGGGTTATGCAAATGCTAAAGACAAGAATTACCCTCCAAGTGAAGAAGATAAGACCTAGCTACAAGTTTGTTATTGTTTGTGTCTGGATGTCCCCGCAAAGCCTCATGCAGTCATAGGTGCAGGTTTGTAGAGTTTATGATTGATCCATGGTCCAATGCTGGGACTATGGGTGTGAGTGCTGTACCCACCCTGGGGCGGGCAATCTGCATATGATACAAGGCAGGGAAAGAGCCTTACCCTCCCTTTCTCCTCTTTTGTTTTTGTGCTTTTGCTGTCTTCTGCTGTTATGAACTGTTGCTCTTCTGCCACACCACAGTGCCTTGGAGCCAGCTGATTATGGACTGAAACCTCCACAAACTGTGAGCTAAATAAATTTTTCCTTTCCTAATTGTAGGCATCAGGTATTTTGTCCCAGCAATGAAAGCAAAGTAACTAAGAAAAAATTCCTAAGTAGGAGTTCATGGTGAGACAGTCTTTCACAGTCTGGTGAGTTTTTGATGCTCTCCAGAAATAGTACAAATGAACTTATTGTGAGCTGCAGACCCTTTGAAAGTGCTGAGCATGAGAAGTGGACAGGAAATGGATGCTCATGAAGGAGCGGGAAGAACAAAGACAGAGCAGTGCCATGGAAAGGCAGAGGACTGAGGTGTCCCCTGAGCGTATCTTGCCCTCTAGCATCCGCTCTGGATGTCACACAAGTCAGCATCCAACTGTGACGCCCCTCTCACCATGTTTCCACTCATAAAGTCAACTTCTGTTCATCTTTAAAACTGTAGTGATTTCTGCCACACAACTGTCTCTGAGTGTGGTCAGCCTTCTTATTCATTGCCAAGGCCTGGTTGTAAGTTCTGCCCACACGCATTTGTTCTTCATGATAATTCAGCTGTGTAAATAAATGAAAACTGAAATCCTTGGAATGGCATGGCAAGACCTTCTACAGCGGAACTACAAAGTCTATTTCCAGGGCTGTCACCACTCCCCCTGTACCACAGTCCACCCACAAGTTCAATCCATTGCACTCCTTTCAAAATGGCAGTTATATTCTTTGTTACTTTTGCTCCCACTGGTTTTTCAACCTTTTAAAGCCTTACATGTCCTCAGCTGCATGTCAGCCCTTGCTTATTCAACTATCAGGGACTCCATCCAAATGGTACCACTAATACTCACCTCCCCTGAGCCTTAGGGAAAATGTAGTCCTCTTCCCAACTCTGATAGCCTTTAGTTACAGGTTGTTTTTTTTTTTTTTAAATGAAATTTGGAAGTAGTACAATTAAGAGGTCAAAATGGAGTCAGCTATGCTTGACTAAAATACCAACTTTACCGTGTTAGATGTGTGACTGGGGCATGTGATCTAACCTTTCTGTGCCTTACCTGTAGGCCCATGCTTATTGCAGCATTGTTCATAATAGGTGTGATATTCCTTAAGATTTGCATCCCAAAATGAGAATAATGACTTAACCTACATTCTGGAAGGTATTTGTGAAGAATTACATCAACAAAATGCCTAGTACAATGTTAGAATTTAAATGGCATTTTTTCTTTATTTTTGGCATGGTTTGCGTATCAGAGCAGTATCTCTTTGTCTCTTTCCAACACTACCTATTACCACTGTATCTTACAATCTTTTCTGCTAGATACTAGAAAACTATTGGATATTTAAAGACAAATGTATTTTATTTTTCTTAAGTCTCAGAGTACATATCTCAGTTCTTGGCACTATGTAACTATTCAATATTGGCTGAATGAATAAAACATTGGTATTTTCCCAGTGGATAGCTCTGGGATGAGCTCATTAACTTCATTAAACATTTATATTGTTTTCACAGAATGAAGCTAAGCTACAGTAATGAAAGAAATGTAATCACCCCTCACTTCTAGTCAGCATTTATCAACTTTATCATTGTCATCAACATCATCATTTGTCTCTTTTTATCATCCCATCCTTTCTATGGAACCTTTATTCCAAAGAGATTCAAATACTTACCTTTATAATTG
Source organism: Chinchilla lanigera (assembly GCF_000276665.1). Lineage (NCBI taxonomy): Eukaryota > Metazoa > Chordata > Mammalia > Rodentia > Chinchillidae > Chinchilla > Chinchilla lanigera. The sequence continues at coordinate 3,286,943 of NW_004955539.1, read as the reverse complement.
CAAGTGGTACAACTACTTTGGTCTCCAATGAAATAAAATTTACAACAATGTGAATTAGAGATAAAGATTTCATAGCTTCGTAATTCATCAAGTAGAATTGTTAACTGTTATATTTTGTTTGAACTAAGAATATATCCACAATATAAAAAACAAAATTAGCACAAGTATGCAAAGAAACAAAAAAATACAAACATCAGATACTGATTGCAATAGTGGACAAGTTAAACAGATAAAAGTATTAGTAAAGATATTGAAACTTAGGATTAAATCACTACCCATTTAAACATAACTATGGTTTGATTAATAAAGAATAAAAATTCTATTAACCACACATGGAACATTCATAAACATTAATTTTGTTAAATTCTCAATTGAATAAAAATTAAACAATATCACTTTTAGAATATGCTCTGTGATTCCAATGTTGTGTCAAAAATGAATACCACAACAGTCACATAAAATTGTGCTGGTTTTGCAAAAAATATAATTATAAGTCTATAGTTATTCACAGCAGTCTCAGGAGACATCAGATACTATTTTCAAATGTAGGTAAATAAATATACTAACAGCAAAATATATAAGATGATGATATAAATCATGCTAAGCAAGATTTTTTTGTGCTTAAACATGTATATTGAAAAATAATACAAGATTAAAACTAAGGTAGCACTTACATATTTAGATTATTTCAGATAGTGAATGGAAAAATAACTTGTACAACATTAAAAGTGCAATATTACAAATGAGAACCAAATGAAGAAATACCAAATGAATGTACAATAAATGTCAAGAGTACCAGAAACTGGTAGTCCAATATAACTAATAAAATAATTGTTTTGTTTTAGCACTGGCATGTATATCTCCTGAGAATTCATTCCTTTCATTAAGAAGATGGAATAAATTGAACACCAACAAATTTTCTTGGATGTTACTGAGCTGACAAAGCAAGGAAAACCACCACTCCAGATCTGTAATGACAGTTGTGGGGAACCACTCATGCTGCTTCAAAGCTCAGGGGCAGCTAAGGACATCTGAAGACCTGACCTGGTTTGTCTATCACAAGTGCGCAGTGGGATACAGTTATGTAACCATGACTTAGCACAAGTAAACATGCATGCACTGGTTATGGCACTATACAAGAATGTAAATATGAGGTAACAACTGTATAAAAATTATGCAGTAAAGATGCAGGTGGCTCTTTGCTCTTGTGCCCTTGTGCTCTGCTCCATGCTCCTGCAGTTACTGCTGATGTCTTGAAAATCTATGTTCTCTAATCTTGAGACCTCACCCTCAGAAATCATCGTTACACCCCCTGAGTGGACAGACAACTGGTGTAGTCTGTGGGACATGGAGGTGAGAGGTCCTGTGGTGGCTGTGGAAACAGTGCCCAAAGGTGAGGGAGAGCTCTGGGGAACAGCTGATCGGTGACCCCTAGCCTTGCCATGGCTATCTGTAGCCACCTTCTTGGTAGCTTGGAAGGTCCCAGAGGACTGGGAAACAGTTTGTTTGGAGCCGAGGGATGTCTTGTAAGCCTTGGAAGCAACTGATAGAAAAATTCCTCACCCTCACTGTGAAATGATGAGGCAGCAGGCTTTGCTGTTTTTCATTCTCTTCTGCTGCATAAATTAAGAGGTGGATGGCCTTATCTGGCAACTAGATCAACTGCAGCAGATAGAGGAGGTCCTTGAGCCATGGTCAGCTGCTGTGGAGCTCATGTTGCGAGGCATGGGAAGCACTGCCCTCTCCAAAATGTCTTCAGAAGCCTAAGTTCTCATGTCTGAGAAAATACTCAGGAAAATCCCTTGGTTTTCCATGCTAGGACAGCTATTCATCAAAAGGTAGACGTAACGGAACCCCTAGCCCAGGGAGGAGGACTTGGAGGACTGCTTGCTTCTACCTAGCACACAACGTACATGACGTATACAATCATGGATCTGAGGGAGCTGGCAAAATAATTAAAGCAGAAGTTGGGTGCAACAGTTCCTGTGTGACTACTATGGCTGTGGGACAATGGGGCTGATAACATGCAGTTAAGCCCACAAGAAATGTCTCAAATAGCCAACATAGCCAGCACCTCCTCTATGAGATAGGTTCTACAGGGAGTACAGAATACAGCCCCAGAAGCAGGTAACCAGACTGTGACAAATTTCTTGAAGGCAGCAGCTTGCCCGGTTTGGGAGAATTCAGGTGACCTGCCAGAGCAAGTCTCTATCTAGACTTGATAACTATGCTACATGAAATGGGCATGCAACATATGATGTTCACACTGCAATAATATAGCCTAGGTGAGGAACTGCGGATGGCACACATGAAGGACATAATCCTGGCAAGTGGGCTAGCTGGCACGATGGGTCAGCAGCAGCCCTTGTAGCTCCAGTTAGAGATCACCCATTCCATGATGCTATTGATGCCTTGGACAGGCTGGGAGATGTGGAAGTGAAGCGCCATGGTGAGGTGACAGCTATAAAAACTGTACTGGCACATGTGATAAAGAAGAGTTGCCTCAGGTGAGTGAGGTCATCCCCTCAAGGACAAGCTGTGGGACCCCTGAAGGTTGGTTGGGCCTAGAGCTGGACAGACCTGCTGACTGCAGATAAGTTGGATGGGCAGACTTTGGATGTGTTGCTGACTCTCTGGAGGCTGTTACACAGTGAGCAGCAATACCGGGGGATGGGCCAGGGCCAGAAAGCCAAACAGCTCTGGTGAAGCAAAAGAAGCAAAGAGAAGAGACACTGGTTTCCTTTTACCTTGATTAGGAGGCAGGCCAAGGTACCCTGGCCTTGGGGCCCTGGGAGACTGGACGCTACATGTGGAATTGACTATTTACTGCTCCCCCCAAAATGTGCAGTGTGTACTAGCATTGGTAAATGCTGGAGTGTGGGACTTGGTGGTCTCTCAGTGGTCCCCAGGAGAAAGCAGCAAGAGGGTTTAGAAAATAAAGACAAGACAATAGCCAGCATCAGGTGGAGTTACCTCTTACCTGACGAGCAAGTGGATCGACTTCAATGTTAATGTTTCCCTCCTTTTATCCTTAAAATAAAATAAAATTTAAAAAAAAACAAACAGTAGGAGCGTTTATTATACACTCTTGCAAAGTCAGTATCAGGGGAGATAATGTTGCCTAGCAACTAAGGACTGTAATTGTCCAGGCAGGATGCCTTTTTCAATACTGAGGTAGCTTGACTGCCTGAAGCACTCTGGCTCTGTCCTGCCCTCACACATATGACCAGTATCCAGCTCCAGTGGCTCCCAATGCTGGAGCTGAGTCATTGCTAATATACTGCAACCCAGACCGTTTTAGAGGACATACTGTAAGCATAGAAGGGTATGGAGGTCACTAAATCACAGTCTGGAAAGCCCAGGCAATGTTGGATATCAGGCACTTGCCAACTCACTGTACAATTTTTTTGTTTCCCCAGTTGCTGAATACATACTGGGAGTGGATATCCTGACTGGTTGCACATCGCACAGGGAGAATTCTAGTTTTGAATTTGCATGGCAAAGTCCATCGTCTGAGGCTATCCACACCACACACCACTGACTTTCCCACAGGCCACATGAGTTGTGTGCATGAAGCAGTACTGACTACCTGGAGGCTATGACGAGATGGGGTAGACTATCTTGAAATTGGAAGAAGCAAGGGTAACACACCCTGCACAGAGCCCTTCAGTATGGTCTGTGCAGAAGCCAGACAGATTGTGATGAATAATGTAAAGTCTCACCCTGATGGTGGCAGTCAGAAACAATTTGCCTTCACCCAAGAATTTCCAGATGCCACAAGGATATTTGCACAGCCCAACTTTGTGCCCTGGTCTGGTGGCCCAGGACCTGGCCACCTGGGCCAGGCCACATTCTATGTCATTGTTTTGTATTGATGATATTATGTTAACCACTGATTGCTTCACACATTTGAAAGCTGCCATACACAGTCTAAAGGAAGTTTTGCTGTCATTGGGGGGCACATGGACAAGGACAAGGTCCGGGGAACTGGCTTGTCTGTCAAATTCTTTCTGTTACATGGTCAAGTAAGACCAGACCACAACAATAAGCCAATTACAGGTGTATGTGGGCTTGCTAGGTTTTTGCTGGATGTACCACACCTATCTACCTTGCTGTGCCTTTTGTACCAGATGACCAAAAGGGTCTGGAAAGACACAGTGGAAGCTACTTTTCAGAACTCAAAGGGGGCTATTGCATAGGTGCAATCCCTAAGAATCAGTGACCCTAACCTGCCATTTATCCTAACTGCAGTGTGGATGATGATGAATTTGGCTGAGGCCTATGGCAAGAAGAGTGGAAGTGCAAGCAACCTGTTGGGTGTCAGTCATGGTTGTGGAAGGGAGCCAAAAGCAGGTATTTCTTGATTGAGAAACAGTAGCACTGTATTCTGTTCTACATTCCCATTAGGTATCACAGGACAGATAGAGGACTCAATATGGACACAGACAGCCCACCTTAGGAGTGAGTTAGCACAGGCCCCTACTCTCACTCATTGGGGGACATACCTCCAAGAGCAGGCCTCTTAGCTAGCCTGTGGACAGCTGAACTGGCAATGGTTTGGGGACCCATGACGTACATGGCCCAGGAACACATCTGAGATAACAGACTGCAGAACATGAGCCCTAATCCATATGCAGAAGGGATAGAGGGATCTCCAGCTGATGCTGAATATACTGATAGGTCTAGCTGAGACCCAACCCTCCAAATGAACAGTAGTTACTGTCCAGCCCAGCATTGAAATACTCTGCTTTAGAACCAAAACAGGCAGGTTAAGCCAATGGGCAGAGCTGCAGACAGTGTGATTGCTTTTGATGCATGAAGAAGACTCCCTATGTGTGTACGTGGATGGCTGGGCCACGTTGAGGGGGCTGATGCTCTGGCTGCTAGCTTGGGCAGCTCAGGAGTGACAGAGCACCGTTGCTTGTGGGTTGCTGACCTATGGTGAGACATATGGGAGCACGGCGAAAAAGATGACCATGTAAGGTATCAGAGTTCAGGACATAACCCCCTCCTCTCAACAGGAAATGACTTAATAGATGCTTTGACTAGGCATTGCCATAGTTCACTGCTAGGAATAGCACCTGACCAGGGCCGAGGACCATAAATTGAGCCCTCCAGGTTGCAGCCCTTGCACAGCATATGTCCCAGTCTTTCAATGTTACACACCAGACTTTGATGTGGCTTATGGATAAAATTGTTCAAATAAAAAAAGTGGTTTGGGAAAATCACATGGTTATTGATTTGTTAAGTACGGGTACTTGTGTCCTGTTACATATAAAATGTGACATTTATATACCCCCGACCTTTGAGGGGATGGGATGTGGGGAACCACTCAGAATGCTTCAAAGCTCAGGGACATCTAAGAGCACCTGAGGATATGACACTGCTTGTCTAGCACAGATGCACAGTGGGATACAGTTATGCAACCATGGTTTAGAACAGGTAAACACACATGAGCTGGTTACAGCACTATATAAGAATATAAATATAAGATAACAACCTACATAAGAATGATACAATAAAGATCCAGGCAGCTCTCTTGCGCTCTTGCACTCTTGTGCTCTGCTCTGCTCCATTGTACCTGCTGTTGTTGCTGACGTCTTGCAAATGTGTGTTCTTTAACCTTGGGACCTTACGCTAGAAAATCTTCCTTGGGCCCACTGAATGGGCCAACAGCAGTCAATACAGAGTATGATGACCAAACATTGTTAATCTGCACAGAAACCCCTTGATCATGAACTGTTGAGAACACTGAAATGGTAATTTAGACAAAATGCTATTGGTTGAATGTGTGGGCTAGTCTGAGAATGAGAGACACCTGATGTCTCAGTCTTAGGAAAAATCTTTTGCTCTCCAAGGATTACACCATGTGTAATCTTCAGCAGAAGATACAGGAAAGGGCTTTCCATAATTCTGGTAGAAAAAAGAAGGGACATAGTTTGACAATTTGAAATATTTTTAATGAGATCTGTGGTGGATTAACAACTGGTCTTCAACATGTAACACCCAGCTGAACTGAATCTGTGTGGTGCTGGGCATGGAGGGTCCACCTGAGTATTGTTGCCAACAAACTAGAAAGGAGAACTGGAGGGGAAGAAGTGATGCTGTTGATTTTTCTGGAGAAGTTTGTTACACTGACTTTCCTGATATGAGCACAGCTGTTCTCATCATCAGAGGAGCTTGGGTCCTTGCTGTCCCTGAGGATGATGGCAGTTCTTTTTGTGGGAGCTCTTGTCCTTACCTTGAGTGTAACTTCTTAGCTCCAGTGTGGATCTCTTAGGCTGCTGTCACAGAACCTTCATCTCATTGATACAGACTTTCTAGCTTCCACCACTGACCTTTGGCCTTCTCCATGCAGATCCTTGATACAGACTTGCATGAGACATTGTTATGGGCTCTAGGCCTCCAGTTAGACTTGTGGAGGACATTGCCATGGGCTGTAGGTGCTCAGGAGGACTCGTGCAAGACATTGCTGTAGGACTCAGGCTCTCAGCTGGATTCTTTGGATTTCTAGTGTGTGGACAGATTTCCTGTACTCTTTCTGCATTTGATACTTTGGGGTGAATATTATAAAATAATTCTGTAAATTATGTGTCCTATATTAATTCCTTTCCCTTGTAAGCCCTGACTACAACAAGATATTCAAAGTAGCCTATGTTCTAGTGGAAAGGTTTTAATATGCCTTTATTTACATAATAGAATAGGCATTTACCTAAAGGCCAGCGTGCTCAAGGGTTTATATCTTATTTATGTGGGGAGAATGTGTGAACCATGTTTGAAATTCACAGCTCAAAGAAGAACATGAAGAATTGAATTATCAAATAATGTTTACCTTCTGACACACCTCACCACCATATTAATAGGGCTCCAGCATGATTATCATGGAAAGAGCTAAAAAAATATTGATTTTATCAAAATGGTCTTAGGAAGCCAACAGACAGCAGGGAGACATAAACAAAGACATAACAAGATTCTGAAATCTGCATCAAAGGTTACAGTGAAGATTACATATGGTGAAATTCATGATGAATTAACATAATATCTAACACTATAAGTATTAAGATTAATTTGTATTAATCAATAAATCATGTCTAGTTTTTAATACAAAATTACAGAATAATAAAATATGATACATAGCCAGAAAAAGTTGTCTGTAAAGACAAATCAAGCATCAAAAGAAAACACAAATATGAATGATTTTAATTATAAAGCAAGAAACTTAAAGTAACAATGATTAATATGGTAAGGAATGCAATGGAGAAATAGATAATATAAAAATTGATGTACAGTATAAGCAGAGGGGAAGAAACTAAGAAAATATTACAAATTCTGGAAACCCCAAACCCTGGAACAATAATGAAGCATGCCTTGGACGATCGCATCAGAAGAAGGAACATAACTAGTGATAGAATCAGCGAGCTGGAAGATATGTCAATGGACACTTCCTAAAGTAATGGAAGAAAAAAGAATGTAATAAATAACAGAATATTTAAATTTCAAAATGTGTAATATGAATAATTTGGTTATCAGGAGGAGAAAGATAAAATGGAAAAAGAGACTATTTGAACTAAGTAATAAAAGAATGGCGAAAAATTTTCTAAAACTAATTACAGGTAAGAAATAACAGAAAGACAAAGAAAGTTCAGAAGGAAGTCAGAGGAAAAAACTGTCTTTAGAGAAGAAAAAGAAAAAAGAACTACAGCTAAATTCTTATAAAATGCAATAGAAGTGAGAAGAGACTGGAGTGAAATATTTAGAATTTTGAAAAATTAAAGAAACTTCTGAACCTCCACTTTTACATCCAGCACAAATATCTATCAACAATGAAGATGAAATAAAGATACTTTCTGTGAAATTCTACTCAGAGAATTTATCACCAGGAGATTTGCCTTGGAAGAAATATTTTTTCAGGACTATTTCGGTAGAAAGAAATGACATAAGAATTTGGTACCTACATAAAGTCAGGAACATCATCAGAAAATAAATAAATGAATAAAAACTAAAATATTTTCATTATTTTACTCTTATCTGATTTAAAAAGTAATAGTTTACTGCAAGCTTTAAATATCAGATTGTTTGTCCTATATGAGAAACCAAAAATATGTAAAAGGAGCAAAGTAAAAGATAGATGAGAGGAAATAAGGGGATAGATCTTTTCCATAAGAGAAGAGGAGCAAGAGATGGATGAAGCTGGGAGGGACAGAAGGGGAAGTTAAAGACAGTTAAAGACAAAAAGAACTAAGATGCGGTATGTTCATGCACAAATTCACCAGTAAGAATGCAATCATTATGTTCTGCAAACAGAATAAATAAAATATAATAAAATAAGCTGTGTGGAGCCAGGC
>NW_004955539.1:3212603-3278377 GCF_000276665.1 Chinchilla lanigera | reverse complement strand
AAAAAAGATTACCTACACAATATATTAATTAATATGATATGATGTGATGATAGATTCAGATTAGTTATAAATATATATATTAACTCTAAGGCAAATGTTAAAAATTTTAAAAAGACATACAGTGGATATACTAAGAGAAGAGAAAAATTATAATCATAAAAAATTTCCATTTAAAATCAGTGGACAGTAAAAGAGGGAAATAAACAACTGCCAATAAAAATAAAACCCTTACAAACATTGTAGATCTGAATTCAAGGAATTGACTACCTACATCAATTAAAATATTGTCAAGAGTTAATTTTATAATATAACTATATGCTGGTTACAAGAAAGCTATTTTAAATAGCAACATTTAGAACTAAAGCAGGGCTGTGGAATGAAGTAGCTTACTAACACCAGACTCACAAAAGCAGTGCTGGTAAACAGTCTTGTGACATAAAACATTTTGGTCAGTGATGGATTACAGACATGAAGGTTATAGCATATAATCTTGTCACCTCTGGAGGTTGTAACCATCTTATTTTTTATATTTACCCCTATCATGTGCATATAATGAGAAAACCATCTCATGTTCTATTCTCAGAATATATATCTGTCACAGATGGATGGAGAGAAATTTATCTTAAGGAACTTGTTCACACTCACAGGACTGTGGAAACTGACACGTTCAAAATCCGTGGGGTGGATGGGCACACTCAAGATTTAGGAAAGGGTTGATGTGGCAAGTTGACTACAAAGACAGTTTGGAGGCAGAATTCTCCCTTTTATGGGATTTTTTTTCGTTTCTCTCATAAGGCTGACGACTGATTGATTATGTCTAACCAACATTATAGAGAACATGCAGGTTTACTAACACTTTAAATGTTAATCTTACCTAAAAAGTAACTTCACAGCAACACTTACACTGTGTTTGACCACACTTCTGAGTACTGTGCCTTAGCAAAGATGATAGGTAAAATTAACTATTACATGGCACAGTCCATAATTCTAAAGAGGTATGTTATCTAAGAAGACATAGCAATCCTAAATTCTCTGGCACCTAACAACAGAGTACTAAAATACATGTGAGAAAAACTCACAGAAGTGTGAAGAAAAGCAGACCTATCCACTATTACAGTTAAAGATTTCTATCAGATAAAAACAAACAAGGGGAGAAATTATTCAAAAGACAGTATTGAAATAACAAGAAGTATGCTTCTTTCAAAAATTGTCAAGCTCCTCAAAGTCACACCCCCCTAATTAATCAGTAACGAATGCTAATAAAATAGAAAAGTTGAACAAATTTGAGAAAATGCCCCATAGAATACACAGTAAAATATCTTACTGTGATGAGTCAATGCTCAAACTGATGAGAGCCATTCTGCATCATAGCGGGACTTAAGCTTGGAGTCAAAGTTCAAGGGCCTTATATAAAGGAGAGAAGACTGACGAAATTTTGGTTGGAACAAGGCAGAGGGTAATTTATAGGCAATTGCAAACACTTAGTCACTTCAAAACACCTCTGTTAGTAATCGATAGCTAAACCCAACAGAAGGTCAGTAGGATGCAGATGACCTGAACAGTACTATTACCTTGATCTGAGGTTTATAAATTAATCTATTTAACAAGAACAGAATTTATATTGTGTTCAAGTCATGTTGAATAGTTACCAATATAGACCTCATGCCAGACCATAAAATGTTCTTTAACACATTTTAGGGAAATAATACAAAATATTTTTTACACCACAAAAGAATTTAGAAATTAATAAAACAGAAAGCCAACTCTAAAGTTCTCTGTCGGAAATAAACATTTAAAAGTTTGTTTAACTTTTTTTCTATTGGTATATGTCTGTAATACACATTTTAAAATAGTTTCAAGAGAAATGTTAAAAATACCTTGAAGTTACTGGATATAAAAATACAATTTGCCAAATTTTGGGAGACACAGTGAAAGTCATGCTTGCAAGAAAATGCATATCATTAAGTGGAAATATTAGAAATGAAAATGACATCATGTGAATAATTTAAATTTCTATCAGAGGAATCCAGATAAAGAAGAGCAATCTAATTCTAAGGCCAGCATAAAAGTAGAACTAATAAATGTTACATGAGAACAACAAAATTGAAAAGAGAATAAAAAAAGAGAAAAATCAAACATAGAACTCTTTCTTTGGAAACTGTGCTGATAAAAGATAAGATTTCAGACAGACTGAGAGAAAAATAGAATTCCATGCATGATATGACTATCGTAATTATAGATGATATCATTACTACCAATTCTAGGATCATTAAAAAGGCAACAAAAGAATATGAGCAAATCCTTGGCCTCAATTTTGATAATTTATGTGAAAAGCAGTAGCTTCAAAAACTTTAACTGCAAAAACTCACAAAACAGGAAATAGATAATCATAACAGTTCTAAACTTATTAGAAAATTAATTAATAAGTAAAAAGCTTATAATGAAAGCACTAGGTGCAGACTCTTTCACAGGTGAACGTTTTTGAAAGTTTAAAGAGGTGATATCAATTATCTTTTAGCTCTTCCAGGAAAAAGAAGCAGAGAGAAAACCTCTTAACTCATATAAAAATGAGATCGAGATACAATAAGATAACTATATATTAATCTGTGATGGCCATAAATTCAGAAGCCTTCAGTAAAATATTACCAAATAAAATCTCATGTTATATTTTAAAATACATCCCATAAAAATGAATGATTGGCACCAAATACAGGTGCCTAGTTTAAAGTTTGTATTTACTCTTTTTTTTTTTTTTTTGGTACCGGGGGAGTCAAGGTCATGACCTCAAACTTGCCGGACACACACTTATGCTGTTGAGCTACATCCCTCGCCCTAGCTTAATCTTTGAAAATCAAAGTAACTAATATCAATGGGCTAAAGAAAAAAAATTACGTAATAATAATCAACATATAGAAAAAAACATTTGACAATATCCAATAACCTTTAAAATTACAAACTCAGAGAAAATTTGGAATGCAAAGAAGCTTCCTCAATATGGTAAATATCAGCTACAAAAATCTGCAGCTCATATTATACTTAACAATAACAAAGTAAACAGTTTACTACTTTGGGAACCAGACAAGAGTGCTCTCTCTAAGCACCAAAGTACAACATTGGTAGGCCTAGCTAGTCTAATGAAGACAAGAAGGTAAAATAAAAGGCAGAAGGGTTGGAAAAGAATAAAAATATCTTTGTTTGAAGATAATGTGATTGTCTCTTTAGACAATTACACCCCCAATCAAGAAAAAAGTTCTGGAGCTAATAAACAATTGTAGCAAGTTTGTATTATACATAAATAAATCACAAATCCCAATTTCTTTCCCATGTGCCAGTGATGAGCAATTGCATTTAAATTTTCAAAATAAACACCAAAAAAACCAGGTAAATATCAAGATATTTTCAGAACCAATATGCTGGAAAATACAAAATTCACAAGAAAGCACACATGATTTACTTAAATGTTGAGGTATTTTATTTATGAATTAGGAGAGTCCATATTATAACATGACTGTATTTTAAGAATTATAAATAAGTTTTAAAAATAGGTGAATTTTTGATAGATTATAAAACCTGGGTTTCTCACTGTTTTATTGGGAGTTTACAGATAAACCAAGTGAACAAGCTGTAATGATTCACAGGATATTGGGTTAGAATTGGAAACATTAATATGAACTCATGTTTAAATTAATATAGATACCAATGGTTATATATACAAATATATATAATAGTTATATAAAATGAATAAATTGTTGGAGAATGGTGCTGAATCAAAGATGTGAGTACTTGAGTTTGTTTATTTATTCTGGGGTGTAATATCTAGAGGGTTTGATATCCCAGAATAAATGAGCATGTTGGATTTCACACCCCAGAATAAATAAGCATACTCACCTACCCAGATCTCTGGTTCTAGTACTATTCTCCAATAAAAGACAATAATTATCCTTCAAGAAATGGCAGATTCTAGAACAAGTATAAGAAATATACAAAATGAACTTGTAATATCATGTACAACTAGATTGTAAGGAAGTGCTCACCAAAACATAACACCACACACACACACACACACACACACACACAATGATGACAGCATGTCAAAGGGGCATGAGAGACCAGAGCTCACAATGACCAATGTTGGCAATTTGAGCAAGATGTAAAATAGCATAAGATTTTTAACCAAAGTATAAATAAATACTCATGCATCCTCGTATAATGAAATAATTAAATAAATGCATAAATATAGGAGATGAAAAGCAAAGCTCCAAATACTTTATGCCAGTATTCTGTTGTGAAGAAAGCAGAGTATAATTCCTCATTTCTCACAGTGACTGTGTAGCCGAGGAAGGCCATGAGCAGTGCCTTTGTTTCAAATAATATATAAAGAAAAGGAGGAAAATCAGCAACCTTACCACAAAGAATGTTGACAAACACTACCTTACCTGTGTGATCAAGGTCAATCTCAAAAGTTATAAATGCTGTTGATAGTACATACCTTAACCCCAGTCTAATAATGAAAATAGCATTAGAGAAATCCCAACAGACTAACATTTGATACAAATCTGACTGTTACTTCTTGTAACTCTTCCATTAAAAACAAAGAATGCTTGGGAAACTGTCACAGCCTAGAGGTCCCTTAGGAGACATGACAGCTGAATGTAATCTGGTATCTATATTGAATTCTAGAACAGAAAAAAAGACATTGTATGAAAAGTAGCACAATCTGAATAAAGGATGGATTTTAGTTAATAATATGTCACTATTGTTTCATTAATTTTAAACTTACACTAACATAAATTGTTAATAATGTGAAAACATGGGTAACATGTATAAAGCAACGTTGTACTATATTGGCAATTCTTTTCTGTGTGTCTAAAATTGTTTTAGAAATAAGGTTCATTTTTAAAATTCCTTCATATCTCTCCACAAATACATTAAGAATGAATGACAAGACATTGTCATAAATTCTTAAGCTATCAATGACCGAACAGAAGAATATCCTGAACAGCTTTGTGCCAATACATTGAATATTGAGATAAAAGATATGAATTTCTAAAATTATATAAATTACTGTAATGACTCAGAAATAATTTAAAATTGAATAGTTCTATCTTTGCTAAAACATCTGCATTAGCAATAAAAATCTTCCTACGCTGAAACATGCAAGTACAAAAACTTTGCTGGCAGTTTTAACAAATATTCAAGAAGGCAATAATTCTAATTTTACATAAGTTATTATTCTCAATAATGGCAAAAGAAGGTATAATTCCTCTCTCATTTTCTGAGTCTGACAACACCTTGTTTACAAATTATAGCTAAAGCATTGTAAAAGAGGAAACTTCATGTGAATCTCATTCAAAAGAATATTCCAGGGCTGGGGATTTAGCTCAGCAGCACAGCGCTTGCCTGGCAAGCTCAAGGTCATGAGTTCAATTCCGAGAAGCGGAAAAAAAACAAAAACAACAAAAAAACACAAACAAAAGAATATTCCAAAAGATTCACAAAATGTTAACAACTCAAAAAATATAATAGTTCTATATCATAAAGCTATTTCACAAGTGCACTATTTGTTTTACATTAAAATTTTCATCTTTATAAAGTTCCATATAACCATATCAAAATGGAGAAATCACGTAGTCAACAAAATAAGTGTAGCTAAATTATTTGATTAAAGTAATGACATTCATAACAAAAATGATTAGGCAAATTTTATTTTTTTTTGTTTTAAACAGAATAATAAATAATAAAAAACAGAAATAATACAGAATTTCAAAAAACAAGATGATAGAAATTCAACAATGATCGTTATATTGCATATTGTCTTCAAAGTAGTTGCTCTGATTACCAGATGTAAGCATGCAAAATTGGCCTAAAAACATTAAGCATTAACTATTCCTTTCAACAAACCAACAGAAATTAGTAGTACAATTATCTTAGCTATCCTATGTAATTCATATATACAGTTTTTCTTTCCTTTTTTCTTTCTTTTTAAAAATTTTATTAAGAAAACATTCTTTATCTAAAAACTAACAGCTACAAAAAATTAATTGTGGCATGCTCCAAGATATTCCATTGAAAACTGCAGTAATGAAAGAATAACCACCATCATCCCTTCAGTTTATCATTTGAACAAGATCTAGCTATGAATAGGAAGGTATATTCATTCAGAAGGAATAGAGCATGATAATATTCATATTTCATAATTATACATATAAAATTTAAAGATAAGCAATTAGATAAACAAATTTAATAGTTTCTCTATAGTAAAATCACAAAATGAGTAGTATTTCTATATATCATCCACTGGCTGGGGATTTAGCTCAGAGGCACAAAGCCTGCCTGGCAAGTGCAAGGTTGTGAGTTCGATTCCCGGTACCAGAAAAAAAAAATCTACATGCCATCCATGAAAATTTACACTAAAAAAGTTACTTATACAAAGATGTAAAATATATTAATTATCTATTATTAAACATAAGAAAATACGTGAGCAGTTCTGTGAAGACTATTACCAAACACCATTGAAAGACATTAAAGACCTTTGTTAAATGTTTTATATCACCTTCATATTTTAATCTCAAGTTGTCAATTACCCCTAACTTGATCCATGAAATCAGTGCAAATCCAGTAAAGATACCTATACATATTTTGTGGCAATTGACAAAATGATTCTGAAGTATGCGGAATACAGAAATGCAAAGTGACAAAAATGATGAAGTCTTTTTGAAAAAGATAATCCATTGGGAAATTTATTATGAAACTATAGTAATTAAGGCAATGCGATAATGGTCTTCAGATAGAAGGAGATAGAAGAGACCAAAATAAAGCATCCATGAATAGGTACTTAGTTTATGACAAAAGAAACAAGAGGAATGGGGAAATGTTAGTATTTTCCAGAGATGGTGATGATATAACTGAGTTTACAAAAGGGAAAATAAGAACCTGAACATTCATTTCACCACACATACACAAACACACATTAGTCTGTTGACTATAGTACCATATGTGAAAGATTGGTAAGCTTTTTGTAGATAACATAGAACATTTTTTATGTTTTTCTTTTTATTTTATTTTATTTTTTTTTTTAGTACTGGGAATTGAACTCAGGACCTTGCGTTTGCTAGGCAGGTGCTATGCCAATAAGCTATCTCCCAAGCCCCTTATGATTTCTTAAGGGGGGGAAAAAAGTCTGTAAAGCTGCAAGAAGTTATTGACCACAAAAGAAAGATCCAGTGAATTTGGTTATAATAAAATCTTTCTCCTCAAAAGGAACCACAGATTGAAAACACGAGTCACAGAACAGAAAAAGATATTTTCAAAATATCATCACATAGCACCAACAAAGTATATATTTAAAGCATAACAACTGGTGGGTATGTACAATTAATAAAACCACTTTGAAAAAAGGGTGGGAATTGCTAAATTAAATTGAAGACATGCATGTTCTCTAGTCCAGGCATTCCACTGTGAAATAAGTGTATTTGAAAAGTATACGTCCAAATGCATCTGGAGACATCCAAGAAAATTCCCATAGTAGTACTAATCCTAGTAGCCAAAGCTGAAGATACAATATTGGTGAACCTAAAATAATATGTGATTTTTGTCGTCATAGTATAAGAATTCTAAATATTGAGGAATATACCCACATCTTCCTAAATATCCACCATACTCAAGATTATTTTACCTCTCAGAATATTGCAGGGTATTATCAGAGCTTAGATTGGACTCCAGAGAATAATTCATTCTTCTCTAGGAGCACTGTGATTTTTTCCCAGATTTGTTATGTTTAAAGATTAAAACAATTTTCATATTCTTATATAAGATTTCACTGAATGTATTTTAATGCTTTAGAATATTGAAATCTACATAAGCCCAAAGAAATATTACTTGTCATCTTAGGCATATTGTTCAAGTAATTTAAGTATCATTTTTCTGGTCTAGTAAGTCAGGATGAATTTAACACTATTCTCAAGAACTGCGTTAGCAGTGCTGGGGATTTAGCTCAGCGGCAAAAGCGCCTGCCTGGCAAGCGCAAGGTCGTGAGTTCGGTTCCCGGTACTGGAGAAAAACCAAAAAAAAAAAAAAAAAAAAAAAGAACTGTGTTAGCAAACTGTAGAACCTGAGTAATGACAGATCAAGTAAATAGGGCTACATTCCTGTTCCACAATAAAATATAATACTCAACAAAGAAACAAGGAACCCAAATTTTGTGTTTCATCATCTTTACTGTGCATATGTAAGATGGCTCTCGTACTTCCAGATGTCATATTATATATCATATGCAGGCAACGGAGGAAAAGCAAGAGCTACACCAGCTACACTTCATCTTTTCATCAGTAATAAAAATATTTCTCATATTTTTCCTTCTTTCATTTTTCTGTCTTCAACTATGTCCCAGGGTCAGCCTTGGACACAGGGGAGCCCACAGAAGCTGTAATTCCTCTTCCTAGCCTCCAGAGTAAAAGAATGTGAACAGAACATGCTTTGGAAAAGATTATGAACCAATGCAATGCTAGATACATTCAGTTTAAGTATCTCACAGAGTTGTTATGAGTTGTATACTTTGTATTGTCACATTTTAAAATCTTTCAAATTTGTGAACTACTAAGGAAATATAAGGAGGTATCATGCTCATCTTTTGCAAGTAGTGACTTTAACGCATTTTACTGAATTCAAATTTTTTTACTTTAAAAAGAATATTAAAAAAAAGAATTAAAAACATCATACTACAGCAGTAGATGTGCACCCATGGTTATAGCAGCGCAATTGGTCATAGCTAAATCTTGAATTCAGATTTTGATTCAATGATTACCAAAAAGGTGTTCTATGCAGATATGTTATTTGATGATTAAAATCTATCTCTTTTACCTATTTTGAACATCAGCTAGAATGTCCTTTTTATACAGTTTTGTGCTTTGATCAGCATAGAATATCTCAACTTAATGAGCCAATGAAAAAATTCCTTCATTTTCTAGGAGATGAATCTGGAAAAGTTGTCATATTATTTATTTCTGACTAAAGTTTCTACTGTGGATAGATGTAAGGCAAACAGAAAAAATTTTATATAGAAATAGGCAAGGGAAAACTGATATTGATTTTTGCAAAATAAATTCAGAGTAACTCTCATAAGCTTTGGGTGTATCTAGGTCACTGGGAAAAAAACAAGACTGAAATATTTTGCTGACAGATTAGGAGAAATATAGTTATTTCTTATGTGCAGTTATTAAATGAATTCAGAACTTTTTAAATATACCAAGATGATTTCAACCAAGTAGAAACTACATACATATATAAGCAGAAGGCAGGAAAGTAACTTTGACAACATTGTGTTTTTAGATCAGTTTTCCACAAGAAACTCATGGTTAAATTAAGTTCAAAATTCAAGGTAATTCACTTACCCAGAATTCTAATCATTGAAAAGTTGCAACCACTTTACCCATGATCATGTGGTCTAGCACAGTCTATTAGCCTACTCCGTGGTTATTTCTCTTTACTTGAATTCCTAAATCAAGTAAAATAACATGTGGACACTCCAGAAGCTATCAAAACAGTGACCTTCAATATTGAGCCAAGTAGTAATTTGGCCATATCAACATAAAAATTCCCTGGACTTCCAAGAAACGTATCTTCATTAGGCAAGAGTAAATAACAAATGTAGACATAACTTTGACATTTAAATCAGTCAGAAAACTAAATTAAAAATTTTATTCATGCAGGGTTGTATGATAGGCACTGGGAATTCAGGCTAGAATACGCCATGGTAGCTGCTGTTATGCACATGCAGGCTAGTGAAGAAGATGAATTTTAAACATATAGGTAAGTAATTTTAAGTGTAAAATAATATTTATGTGTAGCAAGCATTAAATAACTACCATGTACTACTCCTATTACTGATAATACTAACATAAACAAACAAATACATCAGTGAGGGCCTGTGAAAGTGCAATTAAGAACTAAACCTATTTTGGAAAGGTCAGAAAATGTTTCCCCTAAGATACGATATTTAAACTGAGTTTTGAGAGAGGGAGAGTATGCATTACTGAAGCAAAGACAAGGCATTTGCCTTATTAATTTCCACAATGATTGCTGTTGTTGCACTGACTGATTTTTTAAAAAATACCTCATAACCCTATACTGATAGCTGCTCAAATCAATAAACACTATTAAAGAGTGATCTTTCTCCAGGTTTCCACTAATTCTCTTCTCATTTTTTTCAAAATTGTGTTTCAGAGATAAATTACAAAATAGGTCAAATTATTCAACAAAACTCGACCTCCTCTAAAAAAGTGATATTGTTTTCTTAATGTTTAGTTATCTGGGAGCTAAGTGACCCAAACAAGCACAGTATAATGGTTAAAGGCTTCAAATGTATCTGTTAGGAGTCTCCCAAACATCAGCTGTTAGCACCCAGTAGCCCTCCCTGTTCTCTTGTTCATGCACTTTGATATGCGCAGAAGGCTGTTAAATGTAACCAAAATTAGTAGTAAAATTGTACAAATACTGTTCTTAGAATGTAGTTACAATATAGATATAAATAGAGTTGTTGCTCTTTTAAAATTATCATATATGGAATATTTTCAAATTAAATGTTTATTGGTCTGCTGTGTTAAAATTGAGTTAAAAAAAGACATGGCCTAGATCACTTGGCATCTTTGCTCTACCACTTAGTAACCATGGAAACCCTGAAAATTGATTTACATCCATGTTTTCAGGTTGTTGATATATCAAATTGAGATGAAAGTAGTAATTTATTTCATAGAAGTACCATTTAGAGTAAACGAATACAATCATAACTAGCACAGTAAGTGGTCACAAATTTTGGTACTATTATTAAAAATCAGAATGTAGGCAAATGAATGAGTCCCCTACCCATGCTTTCATTCAGAGTTTCCAGAATATTTTGAGGGGAAAAGTCATCAAAATTAATTTATGGAGTATAAAACAGTAGCCAATCACATTACATTAGAGTCAACTCTATTTTATTTTTTGGAAAAAATAGAAACAAAACTCTGATGCCTCATTTGACATATTCTTTGAAATAGTATCCAAATAACTTCCAATGTATGAAAAAATAAATTTCAACTCACTTTCTGCGCTAGTGGGGAACTTCGTTGAATATGGTTGAAGTAGGAGACCAAAGCAGTTTTATGGCTGGTAGTAATTGCTCAAAGCAATTACAGATTCAATGCACTCCTTATCAACGCATCAATGACATTCTTCACAGAAATACTTAAAACCAATCCTCAAATTCATATAGAACTTAGAATAAGCCAAAGCAATCTTGAGCAAAAAGTACAAAGCTGGAAGCGTCTAGCTGACCTCAAAACACAGCATACAGCTCTCTGTAGTGACGGAAACAGAATGGTCAAAGAAACAGAATAGAGAACCCAGAAATACATCTACAGATCCATAGCCAAGTAACTTTTTGACAAAGGTACCAAAAGCACATTGGAAGAAAGGCGGTCGCTTCAATAAATGATGATGGAAAAACTAGATATCCATGTGCAAAATTAAACTAGACCTTTATTTCTCACCAGTTACAAAAATCAATTGAAAGTGGACTGAGGATTTAAATATGAGACCTGAAGTTATGAGACCACCAGAACAAAGCACTGGGAAAACAGTACAATATTAGTTTAGGCATCTCATTGGAATAAAATCTCAGATGTACAGGCAACAGTGCCAAAGTAAAAATAAAGAGACAACTTGCAGAATAGGAGAAAATATTTTTAAACTCTTCATCTGACTAGGGTTTAATATCTGGGATACACAGGGACCTCAAAGCATGTAAACTGAGAAGCAGGGTATAAAGACATGTAATATCATGAAAATGATTTCTTCCAGCCTTCCATATTGCATTGTTTGTATTTAGGGCTTACATATTTGCAGGTAAGGAAGAAAATAAAAGAAATTACCCTACTAGTTTGTTGCCTTTCACTTCTACAAAATTCCCTACATTTTCCCACAGTAGAGGATCACCAGTGAGTTTAGGTTTTATGAGTAGGCTGAGATCAACTTCCACCAATCTTACCAGTGGAAAGGAAAAAAAAAAATGTTGGAATTAAATGCACACCATAGAGGAGATCGTACTAAAGCTAATATAAACCAAAGATGTTTGGTTAGAGATGAAAAGCATTTCTCCCAAAGAAAAATCTTAGCTGAATATGTTATAAACCTCTCTCTATTTTTCTTTTTGGTACCAGGAATCGAACTCAGGTCCTTGTTCTTGCCAGCCAGATGCTTGAGCAGCTGAGCTAAATCCTCAGCCCACAAAGCCTCTTAAAATAAAGCTTCCGTTTGAGTTATTCAACCTATTGTGTAAGTTTTTCATGAATTGTAGTTTACCAATGGTAACAGCAACAGTGAACACTACTAAATGAAATTTATATCATCACAAAACGTGACAGATTTTTGTATAAATCATTTGCATATTTTCCCTTCTTCTGGTATTGTCTCTCAATGAAAAGGTTCCAATACTTCTTTTTTAAACAGATACATTCACAACTTATTAAAAATAACAATATGAAATTTTAAAAATATAGTTATTCTCCTATTACTTAAAGAAATTTTGTTTTACTTTTTTCCATAAGACAAAATAATTTTTAATTGAGCAAGATATCTATGGCAAAATATACTTAAATTTTACTTATAAAGTGATACACATAATATTTCATGTGTATATTTTTCATTGACCTAACAACAAATATGTAACAGGAACTATAGTTCTGTTACACATGGGGTTAGGAAAATTGTATGAGAATACATAAAATGGTAATTCTGTAAAATTAGAAGGAAATGTGATATCATGCAATTTCTTGTATTTATTTTTGACATCCTCACTGGAAACCATTTATAAAGAACTTACATTGACGGTGAAGAATATAGAGTAAGCTGATAAAATTGAGCCACTATTAAAAATGTTTAAATGGAATTCTGGGAAGGAAATTAGTGTACTGGACATTTCTCTAATTTTAATAGTAAGGGCGGCGATTAATTGTTTTAAAAAGACATAATATACCAGCCACAGTTCCAATGTACAGGAATTAATTAAACAAGCAAGTGTCACCAGTTAGAATTTATGTGTGAGAACCAATTAAGCACAAATGGATAACCTTGGTTCATTTGTAGGAAAATAGATGGACCCAGATAACATATTATGAAAGGAAATAAATCAAACCTACAAATTTGAATATCACATAATTTATATGGGAATTTCAAAATATACATAAATTAAAGATCAGAATAAAAGATAGTTAATAGGCAACAGGGAGATAGGTCTTTTCCAAAAGTGAAAGGGAGCAAGAGATGATGGAAGGGGAAGGAAAGGAAGGAGAAAAGGGAAAAAAAAGAATTGAGATATGTTAGGTTCATGTACCAACTCCCCACAATGAAGGTAACCTTCATGTACTGTAAATATGCACTAATAAAATTTAAAAGAAAAAATATGTAAAAGATGCCTGAGAAAAATGAACAGATGCCATAGGAGAGTCAGGGCCTTTCCATACCAAAACTTCTGTATCTTAAGAGATAATAATACATTATAATAATGCTACTGGGAGAATTAATGAGAGTGATGATATAATTTACTTATTACTTGCTTATATATCTACAAAGTAAATATTGCCTGCTAGTCACTAGAGCATCACAACAACTCTATAGTAAAGAATGCAGTAATGTTACAAGTATTCCATGGCAAACTAAAGAGGAGTGTATTTTTTATGGCTACATGGACTCTGTTAAATGACACAACAGATATAGGTGGAGAATATATTAGCACATCTGATCCAATGACAAACTATAAATTTAAATGTGATGTGTTTTGTTAAGCATCATTTTCTTGCCTATCAGGATATACATATTTAAATTTTTCTTCTAAAAGCTAAAATTTACTCTCATGATCTTTACATAATTCTTTCAATGTGTCCAGTGACTTATAGGCCAGGCTATCACTATAGCCAAACGCCATAAACTTCCTGGAGAAATCACTCCAAGTGGATTCCTTAAGGCTCAGTGCTGAAGAGGCCAGCTAAAAGAGAGGTATTGCAGTCAGTGAGAAAAACACTACTGAATGAATATTAAGTGATCCACATTTTCAGAGGGTGCAAGTCCAAACTCTATGAGCTGAAGTTAAAGAGACAAAGAAGTGTAGTTGTTATTACGACTAGATTTGATTCCTTATAAGTATGTACCTTCATATTCACAAGTTTTGATCATTGTATATTGCTCAGCATGTGAAAAATGTTTCATAATATGAGCTAGGGAATTAACATTGGTTAAGTAGGAGTATTCAATGAAGGATGAGTGAAAAAGCTATTATTTTTCATTTATATTATCACTAGTAATGGCGAAAAATAACTGACAATATTAGGAAAATTGATATGGGAATAAAATATATGTCATAGGCCAGTTTCTTGCTATGCTAGAGCAAATAAGAAAAATAATTATAATAATGATGGTTAACAGTTCAAATTTGCTTAAATATCTGGCTGAATATTTGATATTTATGTGTGGATTATACCACTTGCACTTCATAATAGTATTATCCTGTAAAAATGGTACAGATTTCATATTACAAAATTGTAAAAAAAAAAAAAAACAAAAAAAACAAAAAAAAAACAAAAATTGTAATACGAGCAGAATAAGGCAACATGTACACACTGCTGAAACTTCAGTGACAACAGATACATAATGGCTTTATCACATAATTAAATTTCATTTAAAAAATACATACTTAAATTTTCATATGTTATTTCTTCTTTTGAAATTTCTGGCATATATAAATTGAATTGGGGATTGTTAACACCCCTAAGACAAAAAAATTTCTGTTTATCTTCTTTCATGTGATTATTCACAAAATACTCCAACCTTATTATACAGTGTAGTTTGGCTGTAATACCCCAATGCCCCAAACAAATATATATTTTTATTCATCAATTAAAATTTTTCCAGAAAATCCCTGAAAAAATTGGTAATGTACATTTATAAGAGAAACAGCATTTAGGGAATAAATTTAAATAATGACATTAACTTTTCAGCAATAAAATATTTTAAAACAATTGATAAAAAATAAAGAAAAATGAGGAATAGGAAAATATAACATTTATAATTTACTAACTGTACATAAATACTGACCTCTATGTGAGTGTCTGTGTGTGTGTGTGTGTATGTGTGTTGTCAGTGGTGTTTATGTTTGCAGTAGAGTTCTGATGTGAAGACAGGTTGCTGAAAAAGTTGAATTGCAATTTGAAAATGATATTGTTGTGTAGATATTTGACATAGTGTGGTTACAGCCAAGAAAAATGACACACAAAACATACACATGAGAAACCTAACAAATAATACCATTGAACAATATTTAGGCAATATCTGATCCACTCAACTATATTATAAAGCTACAGCAATTAAAACAGTCATCTAAGGAAACCAATACCGCAAATTAATATGAAAGAATCAACATTTGCAGCTAATTTGCTGAATGGATTATACACATTTTTAATGATTATACCTTTAGATATCCAAAAATTGTAGTGGTCTCACTGAGAGTTCCACATATAGTGGTTCAAGAGGATAATATCTGTCAGATGAATTTATAAATATGACCCCCTCTTAGTGAATATAAATGGTAAAGATCAAAAAAGATAAGGTCCCTATGTTTGTATGTTAGAGGTGCTTATATTTATCATACATACAGAGTCACCAAAAATGCACACATCAGGAAAATAAAAACTTGTATAAATATTGTAATACTAAATATATTAAGACATCATGAGATTAAAGTAAATTACATTTGGCTTCTACAATTATAAGAGATGCTCAAAGTGCTAGCCATTAGCTTCCAGACATGTATTAGTATGGTGAACTGCTGAAATGTGTAAACATTTTTTTAGCAGATTCCTCATATAAGGCAGAAAATAATGAGGAGAAATTTTCACAGGCTATTAGTAAATACTAAAGCTAATCTGACACTGTGTAATTCCGATATTTAACAGGTTAAAACCTCTATTGCACCTCAACTCATTCGTTATGTGTCAAATATATAATGTATAAACATGAAAATAATTATTTAAGGGATTTAATTATAACATTTTCATATTTTACAGTAGAAAGTACATTTTCCAGTACCAGAATGTTTTTACAGTGGTATGAAGTACAATTTACACATTCTACATGTGTAAATGACTATTGAAATTTTCTACTATAAAAGGCTTTTAGCAACCAAGTTAAATGGTTTCTTGACCCACTATGTGGGAAAGTGAAATAGAAAAATTTTGGCATCAAAAGAAAAATATTTAGGAATCTGTGTGCAGAATACAGCGTTCAAAGCAGCAAAACAGCCATAACAAAATAGCAATATATTTGATGAATGTTAGTATATACTTTTGTAGGTGAAATGTAGTTAAATTGTGAAATGGATTTATAGAAGGTGGCTATTAAATTTATATATATATATATATATACATATTTCACCATGTTTATTCATTGCATTTATGTATATACTCATTGTTCATAATGACACTGAGAAAGCATTACTTTTAGTCATAATCAATAGAGAAAATATATCTTTAGAGGAAAAGAACTTTAAATCAGCTAATGTCCAATAACTTACTTAATGTTAAAAGAAAATAATACCATATTTATTATTACTAATAAATATATGTATAGTTCTATTTATTAAGCTTCACTTACTATTTAATATCAGGTGAAGTTAATGTTGATTTCATGTAATTTTTCTTAATAACTTCTCACAACCAACTTATGGCACATAAAGAATAATTTTCATTCTATGTGTTTGTCATAGGCATGAAACTGAAAAATGTTGTATATTGTCAACATTCTTATTACTGAGACTAAATACCTTACAACCATATTTTAAAGAAGGAGAACTTTTGTTTTGTCACATGGTTTCAGAAGGGTCAGTCCAGTATTGGCAGGCTCCAAAGTACTGTCATGGCAAAAGGGGGTGGTGGAGCAAAGCCACTTAGTTCATGACAACCCGGAAGCATTGCACATTGGAATAGCAACAGTGACAGGTGGAGAGATATACCCTCCAAAGGCATAGACATAGTGACCTACCTCTTCAAATTTGGCCCCACCGCCAAACATCCATTAGCTCCTGTGATTCAATCACCTCTTCAGGTTTCCCTTAATCCAGTGAAGCTGACAATTGGGATAAACTGGCCCAAGTCTTAAAGTACAAAATATGTTAAAATATACAACTGTATTATCTGATTTTTCAATTCACTAACAAAATGGATTTATTTAAGAAATGCTGATTTTGTACTTAAACACACCAACCTATAAGCAATTTAAGTGGTCCATTTACTAATATTAAGCACACCTATTAAACCTTTGCTCATTCTATCAAAAATGCTTCAAAGTTGTTTGGTGTTGAGGTAGTTGAAAAGTAACCCTAGATGAGTTGACATCAAACTCATTCAAAACTTACTTCATGAAGACATGGAACCCAAAATACAAGAACATCGCTAACATCCATGAGACATATATTAATCACAATGCCAAAAAGCATCATCTGAATTTTGAGGGAGGAAAATATAATAGAAATATTTCTGTAATAATGTATATTGAGAATTTGTTTAAATTTTGATTCACATAAAAGAGAACTCTTATTATCCAAATAGAGAAATCCAGAAATTTATGTTTAAAAAATAGCAGGATTTTTAGGAAAAATAATTAATAATTTTACCACTTACCAAAATCAATGTCAGCAGTTAAAATGGAAAAGGAAAACCAAAATGACGAATTTATTTTAAAATTCTAAATTAATATAGACATTTTCAAGTACATATATGATGAAAAACAACTTTCACAGGTTGAAAGCATAAGTGTGAAAAATAGTAAGAAGTGCATATGAAAATAAAAGGAGCAATATTGTAAATTTGTTAGTATTTCATGAATTAACTTATAGTGATATAATTTAAAACTCATACAATTTAGTATAGCATTGGTAAATTTGAAAAAGTGAGAAAAATTTTCAAAACTTTATATTAAAAAGTATATAATTTAGCCATAAAACAATGTACATGTACTTCAAAGCATAATGTCTAAAAGAGCAAAAATAATTTATGTATTATTTTCACAAGCTTATTACCACTTACCTAATACTAAATGAGATATGACGCATAGAATCTTAGCATTGAGAGAGCAACTGCTAATTTGTTTTCTTTTATTTTCAAAGTACAGGAAAACAACAGGTGAAAATATTTGAATCACAGAATCCTTATTATTAAAATGCAATAATAACAACTTAAACAACTGCTAACTTATTCATCAACAACAGGAAACCACAACTTATTTAATAATTAGCTATTATAGGGGCTGGGGATTTAGCTCAGCGGCAAAGCGCCTGCCTGGCAAGCGCAAGGTCGTGAGTTCGGTTCCCGGTACCGGAGAAAAACCAAAAAAAAAAAATAATAATAATAATAATAATAATTAGCTATTATAGAATGAGTTGAATTTGATAAAAAATCATAAAGCTATCCTCATTTTGAGACATATACAAAAATTTAATTGCCATGTTTAAAATTAAATTTATTAATTTTCATTTATATTAAACATGATTTTATGAACTTATTTAATTTATATGTCTGTTACATACTTAGTTTTTTATAGTACAATTACATAAGTACCATATATGTTCATACAATAGACCCCATGGTATAAAATGTACATACATATTAACATTTCTTTGAGCAGAAAGTAAAGTGTAGAGAAGATACATCAACAATAAATATTTTCTGTAAAAGACTACAGGAATATTTAACGACAATATAAAATCATAACATTTTTGTGTGTAGCTAACTTATTTAATATTCAAAGAAAGCAAGTATTCATCATTAAGTAAGTAAGAATTTAAAAAGAATATAGAGTACTGGCGAGGTCAATCCCTAAAATTAATAGGTAAAATAAAACTATTTTCACTGCTGGATTTTGATACATTATTTAGAATTTATGTATGAATTTCTATTAAAGTTAAGCACTCGATTAGCCTCCTTTGTAGATTAGGAAAAATGCCATCATCTTTCATTTGTTCACAAAAAGTAAGGGAAAAAAATTTTATTTGTGTGTATGTGAATGCATGTATTTTTATATTTTTTAAATGAAGAGAACAATTACTATATATACCACAAGTTTATTAGCACTTACTTATTACTAAAAGAGATATGACGCATAGAATCTTGACACTGGGGAGAGCAACAGATAATTTGTTTTCTTTGACGTTCAATGATTTTTTTTGCTTTTATTAGTACATATTTGCAGTACTTAGCAATTACATTCACTGTTAGGCATTAGTACATGACCATAACATATTTAAATTATTTTTCCCCATCTATTCACCCCCCTTTATTTTTCCAGCATCACATTTATTTATTTATCTTATAAGACATTATAAAATTAATTATCATATATATATAGATTGAAAACAAGTGTAAGCCAAAGAACAGTAAAAAAAATGCATAAATTTATATTCGCTCTATAAAACATGATGTTTTGAAATACATGTACATTTTTATGGCTAAATTTAGCTACTTAACATATGTATTACTTCACACAGTTTTCAGTTTTGTGGTGGAAACACTACACTAAATTTTACCATCTTGAACATTTTTACTACTGTATATTATTAACTGTAATCATGTTTTATAGTACATCTTTTGAACTTAATCTTCCTGCTAATTCATAATTTCCCTCATACATGGAATTTTAAATGCTGATCTCTTAACATTGCAGAACAGAATGACAGTTGCCAGGGACTGAGGTGACTAAGGAAGGATTGGGCAGAATTTGGTAGAAAAATAGATAATTGCTTTTATTTCAGCATGGGGCACCAGACTTAGAGCCTTATCCACACTAGGCAGTGCTCAGTCAATGAGCTAGAACTCCAGTCCTCCAATTTCTACTGTAATTTTCACCTACAAAGCAGGGAATTTTTGCTAGGCATATAGTATTCCTCAGTGTTTTACTGCCCTTGATGATATCATGAGTAGCATTAACTTTTTATTTCAGTTTGAAATTATTAATTGCTCTTACTTACGTATAGCACTGTTTGTATATTGCTCTTGGGTCTGGGATCTTGTTGAGCTAATTCATTAGTTATAGTAATTCGTGTGTAGGTGCATTGATTCTTAAGGGTTTTCTATAGGTAGGATGCAAATAAAGGCAATTTTATTATTCCCTTTGGTCTGGATCTATCCTTGAATTCTTTCCGGTAAGATAAAGGAAGGTATTTATTCTTTCACCTTTACATATTCTATTGTTAGCTTTTTCTCATTGTTATTGTTAATGCTAATCCCCACTTTTCATCTTTTTGCCCAAATCCTTTGTGTACAATTCTTGGCTTGATGGCCTGGTGTTGAAAAGCATTTTCTTTAAGTGATTCACCCAAAGTCTTAGAGCCCAATAATTCTGGGTAGTGTGGCCTGGCTTTTCAAGCAGTTCTGACTCTCTTTCAGCTTTTGGAAATTTCTAATACTCTATGCCCAGATCATTCTCTTGACCATTCCCCAGAGGTAGCAAAAATTTGACCTAGTGGCTGGGGATTTAGCTCAGCGGCAAAGCGCCTGCCTGGCAAGCGCAAGGTCGTGAGTTCGGTTCCCGGTACCGGAGAAAAACAAAAACAAAAACAAACAAACAAAAAAAAACACAAAAATTTGACCTAAAACTTTTGTTCCATAGTAGCACAAATTTGGGGCAAGGCTTTGTGACTCAGCAATGACTGTTCACCCTCAACTCTTCCCTCAGTCTTTCCCATGCACTTCGTGGCAAGCCTCTTACACATGCTGCAAACTGTCTCCCAGCATTTCACCCCTTCAACTAGCCTGTACTCACTCTTTAGATTGACTTCATAGATTAGATATTTCTCATCTGCTCATTAGCACAGTACTAGTGTTACAGAAAAAAAAAAAAAAAAAACACAGGGAGAAGCAGCACCAAGAAGGTGTAGGAGGCAGTTTATTACATTGGTGGTCCTGAATGGGATTTCTCTCCCAGACTCAGAGCCACTCCTGGCAGAGTTTTGGGATTTTTATATGGAAGGAAGAAAGGGAGGTAGAAAGGCAGATTTGGCACATTGTGATGTAAGGGTTGGGTGAAATCACGGGCTACTAAGGGAGTTTAAATATTTCAAATTATATTGCAAAGCCATCAGATAAACAAGCATGGGTTACACAAAGGAAGATATGAACCATTATCAGGCTTGATTAGAAAGGGAAAAACTGTTATTTGCAGATGGAATGGTTTTCATATAGAAAATTCAAATGTCAAATGACATCCTGCACTCAAAAGTGAATTAAGAGGGGTTGCAGGACACAAGATCTTTTTTTATTTTTTTATTTTACTTTAAAGAAAAAAAAGTAAAACAATGATACAAAATTTCAAAACAAGATTGTAGGTGAGTAGCATTGGTCAGTACATTGCACACTGTTATCTTAAAAGTAGTTGTTCATATTATAAGATACAGACATAAAAAATTAATCAAACAAGAAGAGCACAAAACTTTCTTTTCCATGAACTGATATCAATTAGTGTAACTACCTTAACTATCACATATATGTATATAAATTTATTCCTTTTTTTCTTCTTTTCTCCTTTCTCCCATTCCAGTTTCTCCATCCTTTTGCACATTTTCTTTCAATTTCAAAATATCGATTGTACATTTTGTGTCTCATTTCCTCTTTCAGCTTCTTAAACTAGGGAGACAATATGATGTTTACACAAGCAAGTCTGATTTATTTCACTTATGAATATGGTCTCTAGTTGCATCCATTTACCTACAAAAGCCTCGAGTTTATCTTTCTTTATAACTGAGTAATAGTCCATTGTAAATATACATCATTTTTATCCATTCCTCAGTTGATGCATATTTGGGTTGTTTCCAAGATTTAGCTATGACAAATTGTGCTGCTATAAACATGGGTGCACATATATCAATGTGGTGTGATGTTTTCAATCCTTCTGGGAAAATACCAAGGAGGGGTATAGCTGGCTCAAATGGGACCTTTAAAACTACTTTTGTGAGGAAGCTCCAAGCTGATTTCCATAGTGGTTGCACCAGTCTACATTCCCTCCAAGTGTGGAGAAGGATACTTTTTTCCCCACAGTCCCTCCAGTATTTGTTATTGGTTGATTTCTTGATGGTAGCTATTCTTTCTGGGTGAGATGGAATCTCAGCGTTGTTTTAATTTGCATCTCTCAAATGATTAGTGGTGTTGAACATTTTTTCATATATTTATTTGCCATTTGTATGTCTTCATATGAGACATATGTGTTCATCTCACATGACCATTTCTGAATTTTGTCTTCGAATTTGGGGAGTTTGATTTTTTTTCAATTCTTTATATGTTCCAGATATAAGTTCTGTGTCTGAGGGACAGTTGGCTAAAATTTTTTTCTGCTCTGTGGAATGTCTTTTCACTCTGTTGTTGATTTATTTTGATGTACAAAAGCTTTTCAGTAAGATGAGATCCTCCTTGTTGATTTTCAGAAGTTTTTTCCATGTGCTTTGGGATATGTTCATGAAGTCTCTGCCTAGCACTATATCTTCAAGATTTCTACCTACTCTCTCTTTCAGTAGATCTAGTATTTCTATTAAAATGTTTAGATCTTTGATCCATTTTGACTTTAGTTTAGTGCATGGTAATAGACGTAGGTCTAGTTTTAGTCTTTGGCATGGAGAGAGCCCATATGCCCAGCAGCATTTATAAAAGAAAGTATCTTTCTTTTACTGAACATATTTGGCTGCTTTCTCAAAGGTAGCATGGCTGAATGTGTTTGTAGCTGTGTCTGCATCTTCTAATCTGTTCCATTGATTCTCGGGTCTGTTTTCTTTGCCTGTACTCTGCAGATTTTATCACAGTAGGTTTGTAGTATAGTTTCAAGGAACTGTGATGCCCTCTGTCTTGCCTTTGTTGTCCAGGATTGCCTTTGCTATTCTAGGTAGCTTCTACTTTCAGATGAATTTTAGGAATATCTTTTGTAGTTTGCTGAGGTATGCTAATGGTATTTGATCATGAATGCATTGAAACTGTACAATAATTTGGGGAGTATGGACATTTTCACTATGTTGGTACTTCCTGTCCATAAGCAAGTGATGTCTTTCCATTCTCTCATATCCTATTTGATCACCTTTATCCAAGTACTGTAATTTTCAATATATAGATCCTTCACTTTGTTTGATTTTTTTTCCAGTACTGGAAACTGAACTCATGACCTCCCACTTGCCAGGCAGGCATTGTACCGTTGAGCTAAATCCCTAGCCCTACTTTGTTTGATTGATTACTAAATATTTCATCATTTGGATGCTATTGTGAAGGGTGTGATTTCAGTAATTTCTCTCTCAGTGAGTTTGTTGATTGTGTACAGAAATGCTATTTATTTTTGAATGTTGACTTTGTACCTAACTATGCAACTGAATTCGGTTATTAACTATAGGAGTCTCTTGGGCAAGTTTTTGATGCATGTAGAGTATCATGTCATCTGTGAACAATGATAGTTTAAACTCTTCCTTTCTTACCCTTATTTCTTTAATTCTTCCTCTTGTCCAACTGCTCTGGTTAATGTTTCCAGGAATATATTGAATACTAATGGTGATAGTGGGCATCCTATTCTTGTTCCTGATTTTACACTGAAAGCTTTTGTTTTTTATCCATTTAGTATGATGTTGGCTGTGGCTTTTTTCAGATTGAGGTAAAGACCATCTATTCTAATTTTCTGTAGGGTTTTAATCATGAATGAGTGCTGGACTTTATCAAAAGTTTTTTCTGCATCTATCAAGAAGATCAGGTGATTTTTTTGTCTTTGACTCTCTTGAAATGATGTGTTACATTTTTAGATTTTCATATGCTAAAATTTCCCTGCATTCCTGGGCTGAATCCCACTTGGTCATGGTGTATAGTCTTCATGATTTCCAGAATTCTGTTTGCTAATATTTTATCGAGGATTTTTGCATCTATGTTCATTAAGGAGTTTGGCCTGTGGCTCTCTTTTCCAGTTGGATTTTTCTCTGGTTTGGATATCAAGATAATACTTGCCTATAAGAATGAATTAGGGAATATTGCTTCCCTTTCCGTTACATTAAAGAGTTCGAGTATTGGCAGTATATTATCTCTAAATTTCTTGCAGAAGGAAGCAGTGATTCCATCAAGAAATGGGCTTTGCTTTGTTGGTAGGTTTTTAATTACATTTTCAATCTCATTTGCTAATATTGTGTTATTCAGAACTTTTATATCTTCTTGATTCAGCTGTGTTAATTCATACATATCTAGGAATATGTCCATTTCTTCTGTGTTTTTCACTCTATGAGAGTGAAGTTTTCTGAAGTAGGTATTGATGGTCTTCTGAATTTTCACAGAATCTGTAGTGATTTCACCCTTTTAATTCCTCAGTGCATGAATTTCAGGTTTTTCTTTCCTTTTTTGATAAGGTTGGCTAAGACTTTATTGATTTTATTTATACTTTGAAAGAGCTAGCTCTTCAATTCATTATTTCTTTGTACTGCTTTCTTGGTCTCCATTGTATTAATTTCTGATTTGACCTTTATAATTTCTTCCCTTGTATGGGGTCTTGTGTTAGTCATGCTCTTTTCTTTTTAGAAGCTTTAGGTGTAAAATTAGGTTGTTCATTTGTGCTTGTTTTGTTTTCCTGATTTGAAAATATACCAGTATGAATTTGCTTCTTAGGACTGCTTTCATTGACTCCCATATGGTCTGGTATGTTGTATCTGCATTCCCCATTAGTTGTAGATATGGTTTAATTTCTTTGCTTATTTCTTCTATGACCCATGAGTTGTTTAAGAGAATGTTATTTAATTTCCATGTGTTGGTGGAGTTTTTCCAGTTTCTTGTGCCATTAATTTTCAATTTCTTTGCACTGTGGGCAGATAATATGCTTGGGGTGATTTCAATTCCTTTGCATTTACTTAAACATGTTCTGTGGGCTAGTATATGATCTCTTAAAGAGAATGTCCTATATGCAGCCAAGAAGAATGTCTATTCTGATGATGTTGTGAAAACGTCTACTAAGTCTATTTGTTCACAGGTTTGGTTCAGTTCTGATATTTCTTTGTTGAATATTTTTCTCTTTGATCTATCTCTTTGTGACAACAGGGTATTGAGGTCTCCCATTATAATTGTGCTATTGTTTATTTGATTTTTCATGTCTATTAATAATTTTATTAAATAGCTCTGTGCATTAATATTTATGATTGTTATCTCTTTCTCTTGAAGTTTTTCCCTAACAAGTATGTAGTGATAATCTTTATCTGTTTTGATCATTCTTGGTTTGAAGTTCAGATTATCTGCAAACAGAATGGCAACCCCTGCTTTTATTTTGTGTTCCTGTTGCAAGGAAGATTGTTTTCCATTCGTTGACTTTCAGTCTATGAATTTCTTTATAGTTAAATATGTTTCTTGTATACAGCACATTGTTGGATCTTGTTTCTTGATACATTCTTCCAGTCTGTTTCTTTTGATTGTTGAATTGCAGCCATTTACATTGAGGGTTTAAACTGCTGTTTGGCTTATCTTTGTCATGCTATTTTCCCGTTGTTGGTTCCCTGCTTTTCCCCTCTGCTTAATGGCTTGCCCTACTTGGTCGTTTCTTTCTGTTGTTCTTGAAATTGGGTTTATTTTTATCTCTTTGTAGAATATCTTTCAATACTTTTTGGTTTGGTGGTCAGAAATATTTTCTGTTGTTCTTTGTCATGGAAGTATATTATTTCTCCATTAATTTTGAAAAAGAGTTTTGCAGGGTATATCAATCTGGGTTGAAAGTTGTTTTCTTGCAGGATGTGAAATACTTCACTCCAAGCTCTTCTTGACTTGAGGTTTTCTGTTGAGAAGTCTGCCAACATTCTGATGGGTTTTCCTTTATGGGTTTTCTGTTTCTTTTCTCTAACAGCTTTTAATATTTTGCTATTCTGCTGAATTTCTTGGATCTTGATTAGTATAAGCCTTGCTGTAGGTTTATTTTGATCATGGCTGTTTGTAGTTCTATATGCTTCATTTATTGGTTTGTCAAATTCTTTACCCATGCTTGGGCAATTTTCTGTCATTATTTTTTTGAAGAAATTTTATGGCATTTGTGCTGTCTCCAGCTTTCTCATTGACCTCAATCAATCTTACATTATTCTTCTTTGCTTCATCTTGTGACTGCTGGATTAAATTTTCATGGTGTCTTGCTATTTTTAAGATATCTTTCTTTTCTTTTTTTATTTGAAAAATAAAAGGAGGAAAACATTAACAGACAGACAACCATTTACAAAATAGCAAAAGAACAATATGAACAATACAGAGTTACAAACAAAGTGGTAGGAAATTAACAATGTTTGTTGTACTACATATTCAGGTATCTTTTTTTCATGATCACTAGCTGCAAGTCGGTTTTCAAAATATGAAATCCTATCCTCTCTTTCATTCTATCTGTTGCATATACTTTCAGTGGAAGGTTTAGTCTTTTGGATTTCTGCTTGGATCTCTTTCGTGGATTCCATTTCTTACTTATGATGGGAATTTTCTGTTTCCATGATTTTCCTAAGCTCATCTAATCTTTTATCTGTGTCTTCTCTGATGTCTTCTATTTTAAGCATCATTTCTTTATCTAAGATATTATTTTCTCTATAGCCTTTTCCACTTGTTTTTTTTTCACTTCTGTTTCTATCATTTCAGAAAGTTCTAATGTTTGACTTCCAATTTTGTCTATTGCATTGTGCTCTGGGCTTGTCTTGGGTGGGCTGAGGGTCTAGGGTTGCATTTTATTTCTTTGTCATCATTTTCTATTTTTTCTTTTAGTTTTATATCTATGTTGATGCTTGCTGGTTTCTTATGATATATTGCTTTATAGTTAGTCTTGAGGTTTCACTATAATATATCTGTTCTTCAGGGATGTCACCTAAATGTAGGTGGTCCTTTATAGCTATTCCAAGAGTACCTTCCCAATTTATAAAGGATGCAAAATTACTATTTTGCTTGGCTCCAAATCTTTTGATACTGGGCTGTAGTGATGACTATGATCCCATACAATCACAGTGTTACCATTCAGGGGAGAAAAACTGTTTATAATATGTACAACATCCTGCCTAATGTAGTATACAGTTAGTAATAACAATAGTTTCAGGTACAATTTAAGTACTGACAAAGTATGGTAACCATTAACCTGATTCCTCTGACCACAGAAGCAAACTCTAAAGTTATATGACAAAATCAAACATACTGTGGACTTATATGCAGTGATTTTACCCCTTACTGGGGTGATTTTACCCTTCTGCATGGGGCAGTGGGGTTAAGGTGAATATGGGGTAGTCTAAAGTGAAAAGTAAGACTAAATGAAGTAGAGTCAAAACTGGAAAGAAAAGGATGATCACCTGAGTTTTGGGAAACAGGAGGACATAGGAGGCAAAGAATGGAATAGAATATAATGGAGTAATCAGAAAGAACAGAGATAATGTTTACTCATTTGAAAGTTTATATTCAAGTAGTTGAGAAAAGAAAGAGGGTCAAAAGAAGAGTACAAAGCAGAAAGGTAAAAAACTTAAACATTGAAAAAGGAAGGAAGAAAGTGAAAACAAAAATGGAAGAAGAAAAGAAAGAAAAAGGAGACTAGAGAAAGTGAGGAGAGAAAAAGAGAAAATAAACAAATACAAAAATAATCATGTAATTCAAAACAAAACAAGATGATATCCAACCAGACAGGAAAAGGATAGCCAATCAGACAAACAAAGGAGAATAAAAGTAGTAAAATATCTCTGGTGTTTATAGTTCTGTGATAGGTCCATGTTTAATACCAGAAATATGCTGGGTATGGAGCTGATCTTGACCTCTGGGTGTAGGGGCTGGAACTGGTCTTTTGTTGGTGGAGTTCTCCAGAATCCAACTGCTGGCTCCTTGCTGTGGCTTCAGGCACTTCCATATTGCTGAATTCATTGATTACTCCACCCTCTAAAGGCATGGGTATGTCCCTGTGCCTGGGGCCCCAGCTGGCTGTTGTACAGTGTCTTAGTGTTCGCATTGGTGGACCCAGCAAAGGCCTTTGTCCTTACATTTCTCTTGCAGATACTACCTTCCTGGGGCAATGTGGGATGTGCCGAGTGCAGACTCACACTCTTGCAGGCTTAGCAGTCCAAGGGGAAATGGAGGAAGCATAGAGTAGGGACTCACACTCCTCTGGCAGGTCCCACCTTACAAGGATCAGGATACAAGATGTTGTGGAATTGTGGTGCTCAATTTATCACAATTTGTCTACCTTGGTATATGGACATTTCCAACAGGAGTAATTGCTTTGTGTGGTCTGCATTTTCTCAGAAGGGCTCCTAAGTACCTATAAAAATGTTTATTTTTTTCTCTTTTGATCTATTGTAAGTCAATTTTTTTTTCACAACCTCATGGAAACACTAAGAGTGTTAATGTAAAGTTTTGCTTAGGTATTTTTATTGGTGCATATTAATTACATGGAACAATGGGGTTCATTTTGGCATGTTTGTGTGTCCCTACAGCATGCCTTGATCACTTTGGCATCTGTATTATCCACCTTGCCCTTCCTTCCACTCCTCTGTATTTTCTTCCTCTTTTTAGTAGTCTTCTACTTTCATGTCCTTGCTGTCTCTCTTATATGACTGAAAATATGCAATACTTGCCTTTCTGGGTCAGCTTATTACTTAGCAGGATGATCTTCAGTTCCATTCATTTTCCTTCAAGGAACATAATTTATTTCACATTAATAGGCACCTAAGCTGTATCTGTTGCTGACTTATTGTGAGCAGTGACACAATTAACACGGATATGCAGGTGAAGTAATGAAAATATAAAGTGAAAGTTTAGAATAAACAGTTAATTACAGTTAAAAAAATCACAAATATTGTCACTCAAAATGCCCCCTCCCTCGCTTTAGACACACTTATGCCATTGCTTTTGCCATTTTTTGAAGCAGTTCTGGAAGTCCTCCTTTGGATCCTTTTTTAAGATGTAATCAAATGTAAAGCTAAGGGTGGTGCTGTGAGGCATCAAATGATAAAAGCTCATAGAAACATTTATGTGTCCTCTTTGAACTTTATTCACAGGATCTGGCACTGGGCAACTTCTGTCTCTTCTCCAAAGTCATAATGACCATGAAAGGTTAACATTTTGCATAGATTGAAGCCATCAAAATAGTCACAACAGCACAACTAAGACCCTCAAGATAGAGGACTTCCAAAACTGCTTCAGAAGGTTGAACGAATGATGAGATAGGTGTGTTTGAAGGAAGGCCAGAGTATTTTGACGGAGCTAAAGTGCAAAGTACATTTTACTATAATCATTTTAAAAACTTAAACAATTAACATAATTTTTTTAACTACACCTGCTATCTCTAAAATATCTTGTGATACATACTGAGGAGTGCTGTACTGAATCAAACAGTAGTTGTATTTTTAGGTTTTTGGAGGAAACAATGTTGATTTCCATAGTGGCTGTTTACTGAGAATGTACATTAGCACATGAGTATGTTTTAACTACCACATCTTAATTATTTAAAATCATTATATTTTTTCATTTAATATTTTATTTTTATTTTAAAATGAATCATGCAATGAATATTGCAAATCCCTGTAACATTTTATTTTTATCTATGTATACATGTTCATGATACATAATAATGACATCAATTTTCAGAAATTTTAAAGGGGCTATCTTTTCTTCAACGTATGTGTTTAGCCTCTTTGTCAAAAATCAGGTGGCGAAAGGTGCATGGTATTGTTTCTGGGTCTTCTATTTTATTCTGTTGTTCCACATGTGTATTTTTTTAGTGCTATGGTGTTTTTATTACTGTGGCTTCACAGTGAAACAAATTTGGGGACTGTAATGTGTCTCGATTTTCTTTTTCTTCTTGTTCATGTTGGTTTTCATTATTCTGGGTCTCTTAAGATATTATATAAATTTTAGGATTTTTTATTCTAGCTCTGTAAGAACTTTTTTTGTATTACATTAAGAATTGAATTACATTAACATGAAATGATTGGAAATATAATCATTTTGATAGTAATGATTCTCCCCATCCAGGAACAAAGAATGCATTTCTATTTAGAAAAAGAAAGAGCAAAATTTTACAAAAAATAGAGAAAAAATAGAAAAAATAGAGCAAAATTTAATAACAAAATAATAGGATAGCAATAGTTAATACATTGTGTATTGTTATCTTTGATGTAGTTACTCAGAGTTCAAGACAACTCTTTCTTCACAGTCCTGTAGTTTTCATTATAGAAAACTTTCCCCTCTTCCATTAGCTTGATTTATGGGGATTTCACTTTTTTGAAACTGTTGTAAATTGGATTGTTTTCCTGATTTCTTCTTTGGTGACTTCTGGATGGATGTACAGAAATACTTTCTTATGTATGTTGAGTTGTATACCAGCTCTTGGTTGAATTTGTTTATTTACTCTAAGGTTTTTATGGTGGAGTGTTTTGGTTTTTCTATGGAAAGAATTATATCATCTTCAAATAAAGATATTTTAACTTCTTCCTTTCCTATTTGTACCCTTTTCATTTATTTTTCTTGCCTGATTGATCTGGCTAACACTTGACTACTCTGTTGAAGAGGAGTGGAGTCAGCAGACATCTTTGTATCTTTGATAAATTTAGAGGGAACTTTTGTGGATTTTATCCCATTTAGTATGATGTTAACTGTGGGTTTGTAATAAACGCTTTTATCAGTATGAGGTAAGGTTCTTCTATGGCTATTATCATCAAAGTTTCTAGTATGAATGCATGTTAGATTTTGTCAGAGGTTTTTCTGCATCTATTAGATGATCATGTGATTTTTATCTTTAATTCTATTTATGTTTCACATCTTTTTTTTTTTTTGCGGTACTCGGGATCAAACTCACGATCTTGTGCTTGACAGGCAGGCACTTATGCCACTGAGCTATATCCCCAGCAGTATATTTCACATCTTAGTTACCCCAAAATATAAAGTTTTATATATTCCACAGTGGATAATAAACACAAGCAATCCTGTGGATGTTTATTTACAGTGTGTAGTGGATTGATAACTGGTGGTCAACTTATAACCCCCAGCTGAACTGAGTGAGAGGTGCTGGGTGTGGGAGGCCCACCTGGGGACTGTTGTCAGCAGCATAAGAGGCAGACCTGGAGAAGAAGAAGAAAGGCTGTTGGGAGCTGGGAGAGGCTGTTGGGAGCTGGGAGAAGCTGTTGGGAGCTGGGAGAAGCTGTTGGGAGCTGAGAGAGACCGTGGGGAGCTGGCTTCCTGATGAAATTGGCTGTTTTCATCCTCCGAGGAGCTCGGGACCTCGCTGGCACTGAGAATGGCTTCGGTTCACTTTGGAGAGCTCTGGTCCTCACTTTGAGCATAGCTGCCTGGTTCCGGAGGGG
Organism: Chinchilla lanigera; assembly: GCF_000276665.1. Taxonomy (NCBI): domain Eukaryota; kingdom Metazoa; phylum Chordata; class Mammalia; order Rodentia; family Chinchillidae; genus Chinchilla; species Chinchilla lanigera. The sequence continues at coordinate 3,247,014 of NW_004955539.1, read as the reverse complement.
AAGATGGTGCATTGCCGGCCTCCTGGAAAAGCTTGCTGTGCTGGCTTCCCCGATGGGAACTTGGCCGTCCTGGTAATCGGAGGAGCTCGGGACCTCACTGTTGCCGACGATGGCTGTGGTACCTTTTGGGGGAGCCCTGGTTCTTCTGAGCATCACTTCCTGGCTCCAGTGCAGATCCCTCAGCCTGCTAGCACAAATCCTTCTTCCTGCTGGCACAGACTTTGTAGATTCCACCACTGACCTTTGGGCCTTTCCAGCAGATCCATGAAAAAGGTCTGCATGAGACATTGTCATGGGTTCTGGGCCTCCAGTTGGATTCATGGAGGCATTGTTATGAGCTCTCGATATTCAGCTCAACTCGTGTAGGACATTGTTGTGGGATCCAGGCCCTCAGCTGGGTTCCTTGGTCTTAGTGTGCGGACAGATTTCCTGCACTCTTTTGTATACTGTTCTTTGGGTGACTTATAAATAATCATATGAAGTATGTGTCCTGTATTATGTTGTTCTCCTTGCAAAATAAGCTGCCCCAAACCAACACACAGTGACAAGGTGTTTATTTACAATGTTTATTTACAATGACAAGCTGTTTATTTACAATGTTTATTTACAATGACAAGCTGTTTATTTACAATGACAAGTAGTTACTCTGAGTAACTACTTTAAAGAATTGTGTTCTTTTTACTACTCCAAATAATTTTTAGTAAAATTTGGAATTTTCTCTACTAAACCAAAATTTTAACTCTATAATGTATAGTAGTAGCATCTTGATTAAAAACTGTATTTGTTTTCCCTAAGTTGTCATATTTTGATTTCTACAGTCACTCCAACAAATACAAGGTATTAATCCCATTAATAAAGTTGAACATCCCAAATTATTGCAAAACATACAATATAAAATATTACAAAATATGATTTAATAAAACAAGTTCTGGGAAAGAAATGCTTCAAAAGAATTTTAGGATTTCACTTAGAGCTCCAGTAATTCTGGAACCGTTTACTATAACAAAAATGTGGAGGAAATATATAAACTCAAAATTACTGCAATTGCCTCAAATGAGAGAGGAATATTTTCCCTAATGTTCTTCAGAAACATATATATAATATATGCATATATATGTGTATATATAATATGCATTAATAGAAAAACTCACATGTTTCCTATTTACAAAATACTACTCTTTAACATCACAATGGTAGTGAATGAAAATTAAATGTTAAATTTGCCCTCTGTTTCATAGGTCATTACCATATTACTGAAGGCGATGTATGTAAAATTAGACAGATAATGGGTGAATATCTCAGCATAAATACAGTCATGTTATAGCAAGTAACTTTTGACCTCTTTCAGCATCACACTTCACTACTGTGCTTTTATATATAAATATATATCACATATATTCAATTAAGGCATTTAATAAATACAGATATTAGAGTTGAAAATTACACATGGTTGCAATTACGCTTATTCATTTACTTTGAAGTTATTTTAAATTTTCAAATGTAGTATCCAGCATTTTACAGAAAGTACATGAATTATTAATCTTGATCACAAATAAAATTTTAATTTGTTAATAAGGCCATAATTCAACTTCATATTATTGATGATTCCATTTATATTTAAAGCTTGCACTGAATGAGCAGACATTCCACATGGTTCTTTGAGCGAAGTATGCATACTTTTGAAAACCTATATGAAAATGTTGAGAACAATTACCATTAAAGAGCATAACTCAGTGTTTCATAGGATATGATATATACATACCAAAACAATATCTGTTATTGATCAAAATTTCAAAAGTATCTAAGTATGGTACCTTTAATTTTTCTGAGTAATGTAGATTAAGGGAAACATAAATTCATAAATTGAGTGATCAGGTACACATCATAATACAGAGAACTTCACACTGCTAAATCTCCCTTCCATTAAGAACAGAACAACTATTTTTCCCTTCTGTCTCTTCACTCAGGTCTTATGAAGATAACATTTAGAACCATTAACTCTCTGAGAAAATAGAAACATATAAAGTGTTTAGTCAACTTAGGAAGAAAAACAGAACTTTAGTTTTGCAGAGATGATACGAGGCAAAAAAACAAAGTTTGATCCTCCTGGAAAGAGCAGTTTAATCAGTAAAGTGTCTAGGGGAATGCAGTGAGATAAGAGGACAAACAACATCATTAGTGTGTGAACAGAGACAGTAGTCTTGCACAGAATCTTCTGTGCAGAAAAACAATTCATTTTAGAGAGTTAGAGATGAAATAAGCAATTATTATATTCCCCTGGTGTATTGCTCAGATTTAAGATTATGCATTTGCTTTCATCTCTTGGAGGCTCCAAATGAAATACTACAACAAAGGATTTCTAGTATGAGCACATAAGCTTAAGGTCATAACTTCTTCAGCCATTTGAATTCACAAGAAGCACAAGACAACAGCAGTGTACCGTTCTTTCATGAAACTATAAACAACTGAAACCCTAAATAGTGAAAAATGTGTAAAGGCTGCTAAGTGCAGCGGAGGTAATAGAATAGTATTATCTGTAGTAAAAGGGAGGTTAGGACACAGATTTCCAAGGGAGCTGAGAATGTACTATACTTGAATTTGAAGACATGACCCTCCGTTCAAACAAATACTCCCCTGTGCACCACAATTGGAAGTGTGCAAGAGCTGTAGGTATGACTTTGTTTTGAGAGGCACACTGCAATCACATAGGAGCTAAATAGTTTGCTATGCATACATATAACACAATAGCATATTGCACACCTTCAATGCATACAATATTTGTAAACTGTTTAAATAACACATTTTCTTTGCAAGAAATTCAAACTGTAAAAACAGCTAGGTCACATGAATTGATGTGGCGAGTGAGTGCCTCAGAAATTCAGAAGCATTTGACTGAGTTCTCAGACTTAAATAAAACAAAAGCAATGAAATGCAAGATTTGGGGCATACTGAAATGGAGAAATAAGACACGTTAGAATGCATTTTCTTAAATAACAAAGAAAAAATATTAGAGATTTACAGAGAAAAAGCAAGAAAGTTAACTGATAACAATATTTGTAGATGTAGCATACAATGTGAGACATTGAAGAAAAAGAAAGTGAAATTTAGCATACCTATTTATCCAAGTTGGCATTCAAGTAAAAAAGCAACATGAAATGATTCTCAGGCATAAAAGCCCAAGAAATTTTTCCCCATGATATTTACAGTCAAAAGAGCTCTAAATGAAATACTTAATACATAAGAAGAGAAAATATTCCAGCAATTGTCTTAGAACATATAGAAAAGGGATGATATATTACAATGATAAAGTTTGTTGTGGTAAAAGGGATAAGTAAAAGAAAGAGACAGCAAATTTATAGTCATAATTACACTGAAATAAAAGTCTGTAAAATACCAGAATGAAAGAAAGTAGAAAAGAGATTCAGGTTGAGTTATTTGATGGTAAAATGGACAGTAATAAGAAAATCCCCAAACTGAGTTATCTACTGTTTATTAAAGTAAGACTTAAACATATGAGTACATGATAGTTGAAAGTTAATAGCTTGCAAAAAGTCACTACTGCAAAAATTAGTCAAAACAAAACATAAAAACTAGCTGTATAAACAGGAAAGGAAATAGTGACTAATTCACAAAGAGAATGGGGACAGAGATGATTATTATGTAATATTTATTCTAATTTACCAAAGAAATACATCAATTTCAAATACATATTAAACAAAATCCTTTCAATATACTTGAGTGAAATAATGAGCACACTATAGGGAAATTCCTTAAAGCTTTACATTTATTTTTAATATTTTATTACGTTTTAAACATCAGCAAAAATAAAAATGTTTGAATGTTGTATAATGCATATGCACTAAATGATTAATTGGATTTCTTGGTCATAAATGGATTTCTGCATCCAATAATTAGAAATCATATATTTTAAAAAATAAGAATATTTTAAAAATTGATTTTAGCCTAGACCATAAAAACAGATCAACAACTTTCAAAATATGTCATCTGAGACCTACTCTCTGATGAAAATAGAATAAAGCTAAGCAATAACAAAATTATTCTCAGTTTTGAAAATTTAAACTATCTCTAAGTAACTCAGGAGGTAAAAGGAAGTCCGGTGTGACTGCTACCAGTCTGTAAGTCTCCCAAGGCACTGATGCGTCTGACATTTGCAAATCCTGACTTCTTTGGAAGCTGCCCCAAAAAAGTGCATTTGATGGATTTAAGCATTTTGGAAGACTCACAAAAAGAAAATAAAGAAATAAAACATCAGAAATTTTAAAATAATTAGAATTAAAATAAAATGAAAATACTAAATACCAATACTTGCCACTATGTTTTCAAACACTCAAATGATTTAAAACATTGAAGTATTTATGATTTAAATATTTCTATTGGAAGGAAAAGGTTAATAATAATAATAAGCATTCATTTTAAGGAATAAAAAGTAGAAGCGTTTGAATAAAATGTAACAGAGAAAATGACAGCATATTTCCACACAGTACAAAATAAAAAACAAAACAAAACAAAACAAAACAAAAAGAATACGTCAAAGTTCAAATTGTGGATTCTGTTGAACAAACTAAACAAAACAGACAAATATCTGGCAGGAGGTATTGATGGAGAGAAACCACAGGTAAACTAAATAATGCTATGAATATTAAGAAGGCATGCATATAATTAAAGCAGGAATTACTATTGGTGAAAATGGCATGCCAACAATTTTGAAAACAATTTACAGTAGAAGAGATTGTAAATTATCTAATGGTTTTTCCTTTTAAAGGACATAAAATAATCATTAAAGTTATTTCCGAAAGAATACATTAGGCCACAATTTTATAAGGTAGATTGAGTTATCTTGATTTCATAGACATCTCTTAAGATTACAGAAAATTTAGGATTATTTCCCAGATTGACTTAGCCATGTATCATACAAGTTTTTAAAACATGAAAATTTCTTTATGATAAATTGTATATTGCTATGTGGGTGATAATGCCAATCACAAAAGGGGGGTGGAGGGAGGCAGGTAGGGTGGAGGGAGGGAGGGGTTGGAGGGAGGGAGGGAGGGAGGGGGTGGAGGGAGTGGGGGAGGGAAGGAAGGAAAGAAGGAGAGCAAGAAAGGGGAAGCGAGGAAGAAAGGGAGGAAGGACCACAGTTCTCTGCTTGGACAAAATCTGAGTCTCATGTCGAACCAATTTTTCAGATCAAAGTGACACCGAAAAGTAAGTTTTCTTTCTCATCTAAAAGGAGCAATCTTCTGCAAAAGAACTGTAATTCCTAGAAGAAGCCATTTTAGTCAGCTTGACTCCAAGACAATATTTGTCATGACAAATCTTATAAACCAAAGAGCTGGCAGAGTAAACGAAAACATAAAAGAGATTTTATTTTAAAAAAACTAAGAAAGGACTGGGGATGTAGCTCAGGGGTAGAGTGCTTGCCTAATATGCACAAGGCTCTGAGTTCAATCCCCAGTCTCACACACACAAAAAAAAGACTAAGGAAGATTTCCCTCTCAAATAATCGGTTTCTGTAAAGAATATGCTATTTCTAATTAGTATATCAGAATTAAAAGGAAAATTTTGTTGGTGAGATAGTAAGAGAACAATACGGAGACCCAGAAACATTACACAGAAAAGAGTGATATTTTCAGTGGGAAAAACAGATTAATTGTAAAGGAACAGATTATGTACAATGGAATAGACATCTGAAAAGCTATGTTTTTTCTCCTCAAGCACACTGTTTAGCAGGAGATAAAATAGTTTTCTTGTACATTTAAATAAAGATACTAGAATCAAATAAGAGAAAAAATATTAAAATATTTTATAAAATGTGGGAATACATACTAATAAAACTATAAAACATTATTAATCAGAATGAAATGACACATGAATATATAGAGATATATATTCTGTACTAAGATAAGAATATCATAAATGCAATAATTATAAATATATAGATACAATATTATAAATAGAACTATTTTATAAATACAATATTATAAATACTACAATTACCTAGAGATTATAATATGAATTCCTAGCTAACAAAAACAAATTTCTAGTACAATTTATTATATAACTTGACATATTTATTTCTGATTTCCCATTGAAACAAGTGGATTTATAAATAAGACAAAACAACATTAAAGGGGATTCTGGCCAAATATCTAAAACAGTCCTACAGCCATGGTAACTAATATAGTAAGAAAATGGTACAGGAAGGTGAAATTACATGAGTGGACAAGTGACATTTCAAAATAGTGAAGAAATGATTAAAGTTTTACAACATATTTGAGATCTAAAATAAAAGAATATTACTCTTTTTCAGACAAAACCCCCTAACAAACAAACAAGTGAAAAACAAAGCATGATCATCACATCACTGCCCACAGTCAAAAACTTCTCAGGTCATATAAAAAATTCAGGGGGCTGGGGATTTAGCTCAGCGGCACAGTGCCTGCCCAGCAAGCACAGGGTTGTGAGTTCAATCCCCGGTACCAGAAAAAAAACAAAACAAACAAACAAACAAACAAAAATTCATTAAGTTAACACTCAGTGGATTATTAGAATCAATTTACTTTCATACAAAAGAAACTTGTAGAAAGATGCTCAACTATTTATTTAAAAATGTCTCTAAAAATAATTATGTACCTAAATAAAACAAAACAAAATATGACCAGGACTTGTAACAGTCTCATTCCTTTTCCATGAAAACATGCTACAGCAAGTCAAAACTAGTCCAGCTGTGGTGGAGCAACCCTGTGACCCCAGCATTCTGGTCAGGAGAGGCAGGAGGATTGAAAGTTGCATAGTGGGCTAGATAATTTAGTGATTTAATAATGTCCTCTCTCAAAATTATGAAAGAAAAACTAAAAAAAGTTGGGGATGTATGTAGTTCAAGCAAAAGTCCTGGGTTCAATCTCCAGTACCACCAAAAGAAAACTATTTCTCACAATCGTGGAGGCTGGAAGCCCAAAAGGCGGGCACCAGGGGATTTAGTGTCTAGTAAGCACCTACCTACAGCTTCCAAGATGGCACTCTCCAGCTCTGGCTTTACATCTTGGAAGGGGAGAAGATAAAGGGACTAGGATGCTCCTTCTATCCTCTTTTGGAGGAGAAATAACCCAGTCATTAAAGTAGAGCCTCAGGCTATGGTGGCTTTCCTGGAGTACCTGCCCTGTGACCTCCAGGGTATATTTTTATCTTGCTTTTTCCTCTTTTATGTGGTCCAAGGTCGCTCTGCAGAGCCCGTTTCTCCCTTACTTTTCAATTTTAATTTTTGAAATAAACTTTGTCACTGCCAAGAAATAATAATAATAGCACATCAGGATGTCAGCATTTCCCAAAAGTGCCAGGTCTTGATTTCATTAACTTGAGCTTTAAATTCCAACATAGGTAATTTGGAAGGAAATATATATTCAAATCACAACATCATAATTGCATTGTCTTAAACCTGAAAACATACATGCACATAAATATACCACTCATAAACCAATTCTCAAGTAGAATAAAAGAAACAATAAAGCAAAACTATATATGCTACTATCACTAAAGTAATAGAATATATGAAAATAGTTAAAATCAGACAAGAACATGAATGCATTTTGGTTAATTATTACTACGTGAATTAAATTATTAGCCTTATGTTATTAATCTGCAAGAATTAAAACATCTGCAAAGGAAAAATATGTAAACACATGAGCTAAAACATCTAAATTAATAGCACAGTAAATGTACCAACATGAAAACGCAGGAACCAGCATATTCCATACATTACACATACTAACAGACACAGGGGCAGAGCAAGCAAAAATGAAAAGAATCTTACTATGTTACACAAAGAAAACATAAATCATACAGCCTCTCATAAATGAAAAATACTTAACAATAAAATATATAAACTGGAGAAATCACGTAAAAACTCAGAAGAGAAAGAACATCCTAAAAAGCATTAAACATGACATTTAAAAGTACAAATTCAATATACACATAGAAGACTATTCACTGTGTCCACCTCTTAAGGAGGGTATTCAGAAATTATTATTGAATGGATAAAGCTGGGCATGGTGGCACAAGCACATTTCCAGCACTAGAGAGGCTGAAGCAGCAGCATAGCTGTGAGTTCAAGCCCAGCCTGCAGTACATAACAAGACCCTGTCTCAAAAAAAATCCCCAAATAAATAAATAAATAAATAAATTAGGGCCAGAAGCCACATGTGGGATCTCGGTAAGTCCTATCAGGAGGGAGCATTTCTTTCCCCACAGCTGCACCATCAACTCCAACATCCTCACAAACCACTGTTTGTCTAGAACATTTGTTCCATTTGAAATGATGAGTTACTATTGTGTTGTCTGCAAACTGCAATTTCCTGAGCAAATCATGTCACACTGTGCTCACCTCTTCACCCGAGGCAGCTCTCAAAGTGATGCAAAGTCTCAAGAAATCTAAGATTGCAGACTTTCATTGTGGATTAATTATAAACATTTTAAGTATGAAGTAGACCCCTTAGAGCTGGTCCAGCCCTGTGTGATGATTCTGGGACTCCATGAACATCTGCTCCTACATCGTCTCCCACAAGGCAGACATTGTCACAGCTGAGCTATGCTGACAGTCCGTTGTCCTAATGAGAGCAATACATATTTTAATTTATATGGAAAACAGAATATGGCGGGAGCACTGAACCCAGGGGGGGCTGAATTTGTACCCTCACCAGAATCAAACAGAGATCATGCCGCCTAAACCATGTTTCTTCTGATATCAGTTATTGAGCAACCATCAGAATATATGCAATTATTAGATTTTCCTTTCTGCACATAGTTGCCAAGGCTTACAGCCATCAGCCCTTCTAATTCCCTGTTCTCTGACTCAGCAATAGCTTAGAAAATTAACATCCATGCCTGGTACCTGAAGAAACAGCATGGAGTGAGCGTTCTTTCTAAGCTTCATTGCATGCACATTATCTGGTTTTTCTGTGCTCCAAAGGGCGTTTGTCACTTGCTTTCGCATCACAGGTTTCTGAAGAGAAAATTTAGGGCTAACAATAGCCTAAACATGTATGGTAAGAAGAACTGAGGAATGAGATTTCCACAACAACCTTTAATATTTTCTTCCTCAAAATTTGTAAGATCACATGAATGTAAGCCTGGGAAATATTTGCACATTCCTAGTCTTTTGTTTTGCCGTCTGTCTCTGCATGAGCAAGTGAAGCTAAGACAGATTTGTACCCTGCCTATTTGATCACTTGAGGGTTGAACGTGTGCCTCAACACACACACACACACACACACACACACACACACACACACACAAATCCAGAGTGAAGTCTGAGAGATTTACAAGTTCTAATCATTTCAGGATTTCTGCTCATTCTTTGGTTGACCACTAATGTTTCTAAGTGGAATCTCAAGGGGTCACACTGAAAGGAAGGTTGAGATAACCATTACACTTCCACCATTGAGCAGCCAATACCTAACAAAGAGAAGTATAAATGAGGCCTGTTGATTTCCACAACTTAGCTGTCTGATGTGAAGTAAAATTTTCCAGTATGCTTTCGATTACTCATAGTTAATTGCGTTACTAAATTGTTGTGCTTGGATCCAGGAATATCTACAGCACTGGTGCTTTAGTTGAATGATGGCACAAGTCAAGGGGAGATGGTAACTTTCCTAATAGTTCTGATGATCCAGAGTACAGTTTTGCTGAATACTGTAATTCTTTAAATAGAAGTTAGCCAACTAATGGACTTTATATTCCTCAATAAATCCTGTAGTCACTCTAAAGATAGACACAAAACAATAACTTGTATGCCAGATAATTTTATTGCTCTGATGTGTCAAAAAGGGAGCAGCTCCCCTTTTAACTTGGATTAAATGCTACTCACTGCCAAGGTACCTGAAGTCCTACTTTAAGTGGAATACCTTTAACTCTGTGATTTTTTTTCTAAAACTTCCCTGGATCACTATAATCCAGCTATGTTGGCCCTATCAGTGGTACTGACCAGCTAATCTCTTGCCTTAGGATATCTACATAGATATTTTTTAGACTCAGTATTTGGTATCAATTCATATATTTCCTCTCTTATCTGTGCCAGCTGTTTTTGCTCAAAAATCACCTTCTCATTGAGGTCTTCCTTGATCACCTTAATTTCACAACCACTCCCCATACAGGAATTCCAGTTTCCCTTTAACCTGGATGTTTATTATTTCCTGACTTTTATCCTCAGTCACTTTCTTATGATACACAATTTGTATATGACTGTACCCTCCCAACTGCTTACAAGTTCCAAGAGGACAAGTATTCTTGGTTCTTTTGCTTAATGATGGTATTCAATTAGTGCTAAAAGATATTTGTTGAATGAATACCAAATGGGCATTGCATAGGTATTAGAAATAAAATGCCCAAATAGCTACTTCAAGAAGTGCCTGAATGATCAGTCACTGTAGAAAACTGGAATGCTCAAATGTTGCAAGGGGAGATTTTATATTAGAGCAAAATTGAAGTTAAAAGTCTCAACTTCATTCAAATAAATTCCATATGGGATAAAGGATTGATATATAAAATATGAATATGATATATTCATATTTTATATATATGATATATATAAAATATGAATATGATATATTCATATTTTATATATATGATATATAAATATTTATATGATATATAAAATCTCATTGAACCAAATGGATGTGGACTGAGTACCTTTTGTTACACACAGGAAGACAACTGCAGAAAAAATACTTAGTAGAATGAGCTCACTCTTGAATGAACAACAAAAAAACAAAAACAACAAGGAAAAGCTGTACGTGTGTGTATTAGCAAGGTGAAGGATGTGTAAGAAAGCATAGAAATAAGATAACCTTTTTTGTAGTAGGTGAGGAAAGGGGTGGGAATTAGCTAATAATTTGCTTCTTTACAGAGCTGTTAACTGTACCAACTATTAGAATAAACAAGTAGTTTCTTTTAATGAAAAATGCATACAGCCTTTCATTAACAAAACTTGAATACTAGTACTTCCATGTCCTATAGTATTATACAAAGTCTTCAAGTGCAAACCTTCTCAGTCTGTTAGGAAGGAATGATTCTTGCCCTTATGGTTAATAGTGATAATCACAATAATGATGCTTATTAATATTTCCTCATTTCTTGCTGACATTTCCAGCACAGCACTGTGAGCTTTCACTTGGTTCTGCTTATTTAATCTGCATAATGAACTCATGACAGATAATATTACTTCTGCCTCAAAGATCTGTCAACAGAATTAAATGAGCCAACCCACATGAAAATACTGTTGTAAACGGAACAAAACCTAGAAGCACAAGTAATTATGTTATTTAATGCAGCCACACATCAAGCCAAACAAATTGCTGGATAAAAGTTTGTTTAGTTGTTGAAATCTCATAAACACGGCTCACAAAATATGAGCACTCTGAGCCATTCTTGAGATGAAATACTGTCACATTACCGTGCTGACCCATATGGTAGCCATTAGCCGCAGATGCCCATCAGTCCATGAAAGATAGCAAGTCCACACAGAGATGTGCTATAGGAGAGCACACCATATTCTCAGCACTTACTACTAAAAACATAAAAATATCTCATTAACATGCTTTTCCTATTAAATACATGTTGAAATTACAATATGTTGAATGCATCTAAGTAGATGAAATATACAATTAATGCTTCTAATGGTTTCTTATTTTTAATTATTTTTATTAATTAATTATTAATAAATTAATTATTTTTGTTGTTCTAGAGACTGAGCAGGGAGTTACATCCCCAATCTTTTTTTTTTCATTTTTTAGCAAATTTTTGCTCTGTTTCTATGCTGCCCAGGTTGAGCTCAAACCTGTAACCCTCCTGTCATAGCTTCCTACAGTACTGGGGATTATAGCTGTCCCTCAGCACACCCAGTTTTTTTTTTGTTATTACAGTTAGAAACTGTAAAATTACAAATGTGATTCACTTTACATTGCTATTGGTTAATGGTGCTTTATATGAACTTGTTTCTCATGAACATCATGTCTTTCCTAGTGCACCTCAGTCAGTTTATATTTAAGTCCCTGCCAAGCTTTTATGGAAAGCATACTTCTCTGAATGCTGTTGGAACAACTTAGACCAGAAGAGATGGTTAGGGTCATGGCATGAAAAATGAGATATAAACCTAAAAGCAAGAAGATGGAAAATTTTTTCAGTATTACATTTCATTGATATAATTTATGGAATGGGATGATCAAGAGTTTCTTGACTGTACTCATGGAATACTTTTAGCACTCAGTAGCATTACAATATAGAACATTTGGTAGCATTCATAAAAATACTATGTCAACACATAATAAGCCATTTCTGAAAGTTGGGCAGAAAAAAGCGAGATATATACATGTATAATTGTACCCACAGTTTTCAGTATTTTGGGATTTAGCAACTAGAATACACAAAGTTAAAAAAACAAACTAAGAATAACTTTGTGATTAAGATGTCAGTATGCATACTGACAGAATTTCAAAAGTATGTCTTTTAAACATAAAAGATTTCTTGAATGAATGGGTGCACATTTTCAATACCAAACATTAAGTTCTTTGTATATCAAAGTACTATAGAAGATAATAACTCAAGAATTGTGTGATATCACTGGAACAAAGATGATAGTTGCAATAAAATGAAAAAAATATATTTGTTGGATAAAATCAAACATACGAGATCCTTTTCAAATACTCAAATACATTCCATCTACTTTAATAAACTGAACTTTGAAATATGAAAAGATACTTTCTAAGGTGAATAGCTATGGAGTGACATTAGGTGAGAAATCAATGACAGTAATATGCACAGCTATAGAGTAAGATGAAAGAAATGTCTGCAATCTGTTTGAATATGCAGAGGATAGGAGAGATAGAAGAGGAGAGGGAGAGGAAGTAGAGAGTTCATAGGAGAGGACAGAGAAAGCAAAGGAGCAAAGGGAAAATAGGAAAGAGAGGAAAGAAAAAAATTGGGGAGGGAAAGGGAAAAAGAGAAAACAGACAAGAGATGGAAGAATGACAGAAGGAGGGAAAGGGAATGCAGAAGGGAGGGAAGAGGAGGTGGTACAAGAGGAAAAGAGCAGATCAAAGAGGAGGAGGGAGAGGAAAGAACAAGAGTTAAAGAGGACAGAAAGAAGAGAGAAGAGAAGACAGGAGGAGAGTGAGGAAGAGATGGCGGGAAAGAAGGTGGGTATGGACAGCAGGTGAAGGAAGAGCGAGATTATGAGAAAATCTACTGGCTCACACTGAACACACCAATGACACAATTACTGCGGCAGGCCCAATGGCATCATCATAAAACTGTAATCTGTGGCAAGTCATTTCGGCAAGGGGAGGGGGAGAAGTGAAGAAATCCATATGTGCATTTGTATTTTTGGAATGCCAACAATGCTCAACTAAAACATGCAAATACCAAAAAATTCTTCAAAATAGATTTGTCATTCAGAACGGAGAATGTAAAAAGACTGTGGGGACAGTTAAAAACTGAATCAAGATGATAGTGGAAAGGAATGGAGATGGGGAGAGAGGGAAAGGGAAAAGCGAGACAAAGTGGATGTAAGAAAAAGAGAAGGGAGTGGAAAAGGAGGAAAATGAACATTGTCCACGATTTTGAATTATAAACATGAAAATGATTTCTACAGATGTGATCCAAAAACTGCCCTAAAGTAAATTATTAGAATATATTTATTTGAGTGTGGAGAGTAATGCAGAACTGGAACCAGAAACACCAGGCTGCTATTAGTCAGTGAGCAAAACTGGGACAGTAGATGATGCTGGAAGGAAGGTTTTGATTCCACGTATCTTTCCGTATCTTTATTTGGGATCAATAAGTACTACATAAATCTTTTCAAATTGTCAGAACACACCTTAATGTACTTTCACCTAGGACACTCACTAGGCATAATTTACTCATCGTAACATAAAGAAGGAAGGCAGGGAAGGAGGGAGAGGGAGAGGAAAGGGGAGGAAAGGGAAGAGAGAAGTGGGAGCCCTAGCGGTAAGGTCACTAGAAGACACAAGAGCAGAGGGGAGGAGAGAAAGGAGGGGGAGGGAGGGGCTGGAAGGGAGCAGAGCAGAAAGCAGGGAGGGAGCAGAGGGAGAGCGGGGAGATGTTGACAGACAAGGGAAGAAGGATGGGGGAGATGAGGGAGAGAAGGGGTAAAGGAAGAGGGAGTAGAGGAGAAGGGAGTTGAGAGAAGGAAGCAGACGGGACTGGAGGAAAGAGAAGAGGAGGAAAGTGGAGCCCGGGGAATGGAAGGAGCCATGCAGGTGCACGGAGAGTGGAGAACATGACAAGAGGGAACGATAGGAGGAAAGGAGAGAGACACAGGGAAGGAGGGACGCAGGGCAGGGAGATGACAGAGACAGAACCAATGGCTGTGTCCATACTTCTGAACAACAAGACCTTGTTTCTAGAGATGTAAGGATTTTTATCTTAAGGGAGGTTTAGGACAATTGCCTTAAAAGTCTGAAAGTGTGTGACACTTTGCGAGTAGCGCCATGCAAGTGGAGTTTCTTCAAGGACAGAAATGCTTCCCACCAGCCCTGCCCAATGTGACAGCCACTCCCCACACAAGACTGCTGCTCAATTGAGATGGGACCACATTGCGTTTGGTTGCAAATAAATTCACATTTAAAGAGACACATCAGGTCAGCTCAGCTCTACGGAATTCCTATTAAAAACAAAATTAGAATCAGGAGAGCAGTTTCTCATGGTAGATACTAAAATGAAATTATAAAAGAAACAAATCAAAGCTGATTGGTTTTTGTCTCATTGATGGACAGAGTTAAAACAAAATGATCAAATGCTGTTAGCAAAATAAGGTGTTTGTAAAAGAATTAAAGTGTTAAATCAGTTCTTCATTGTCAGTAATGAATGTGCTGGGAGTGGGTGGGGAAGACAAGGAAGGTGGGAGCTCCCGAGAGCCTCCAGCTCCCAAATCTCTTTGAATTTCCCCCACGTCATCTGAGTGGGTGCAGCTTCTCTAAACCAAAGATTTCAATCCTAAACCTGCAGGGCTAGGTTTCTCTTTCATTTGCCTTACTTCTGGGACTTCTCCAGCTTGACTTTTCACATGGGAAGAAGTGGTTTCTGCTTCCCGAGGGCGTGAGGAGTGCGTTTCCAGGTGGGCATTGTGGCACGGCCAGGGCCCATGCAGAAAATGACAAAACTGACCCATATTCCTTTCCAAGTGGTCACACAGGTCACCAGCGAATCCACCTGACAATGCTTTGACGAACTGCAGATTAACCAGTGCGCGAGGAGGTTACCTGACCAGGGCAGGATTCCAGTGCTACAGCCCCAAGCCGCACAGCATACTCCTCTGCTTCCGAAAATGCACACCTGGAGCGCCGAGAACAACCTTCTCTGCTAGCTGGGGCTCAGGCAAGCAGGCATCCACTAGAACGAAAGCTGCCGAAGGCACTGGGGTTTCATTACCGAGGGCGGAGGGCAAGCGGGCCCAGGAAAGAGGGCTCCCCGACACACCCTGACCGCCCATGTGTAGGAAGGGTGTGAGGGGGCGGTGGGCGTTTTATTCACCCTTTAACCATTAAATGTTCAGTATTCCCCTGATTTTAATGATGCTAGACAGACACAAGTAAGATATTTTGTCTAACCATAAATCTCAAGATGATAAACTAAAACCATGACTTCTAAGAGAGCTGAGCCAGGTAGATAGAAACTAATTAGACAGCTAGAGATGGAAGAGAGGATTCATGAAAGAACAATGTTAAATGTACAAGAATAAACAAGAGCCATTCTAACTCTATAAGGAGAAATCACAAAGACGGCCTCGGGCACATGAAAGGAAACATGAACACAGATGTGCACTCACACTGCTCAGAAGGAACGTTTGATATGAGGGATTTTTTAGCCCTAAATTCAATGAACATTCTATGGTAGTTGCACTGCATTTTAAAATATCTTTACTGATTTGGATTTCCCCTAAACTTGACAAAGTGCGAAGCGTACAGGGTACCTATTCTGATAAAATCACAAAAAGTGAAAGTCATGAACAAGAGTGACCACACCCTACACTCGCTGTATTTTAAAGCTAGAATCCTTAGCCCCTTGAGCCCTGAACTCCCTGCCACACTGGGGCAGCGATGGGGCCCTGAGGCTGAGGGCAATGCTGAGGTTACCACCACAACAGAACTTCGCATATCCTACAGCCCCACAGAAGCTGCAGGAGAATTTCAATAATTCCCTTTTAAAATATAAGATGAATCAAAACTGACAGAGATGAACAGCAAGTAGTTGTAAGTGAAGAAAGGATGTTTGTCTTTAGGAAGCAAAGTGCAGCTGTGCAGCTGAGCACTGAGGCCAAGCCGATGCCAGGATGCAGAGACACAGGCGTTAGCCCCCCTGGGGGAGGACTCAGCCCTAGGTCACTGGTGGTATGGGGACTTCCTTGTTTCATCTTCCCGCAGCCCTCTGAAGCAGATGCAGTCCGTGGTTCCTAGGTACTGGCTGCTAATTGGTTCCAAGAGGTACGAGGAGTGCGAATTGTTGTGGTGGGAAAACAGTGTCAAGTCACAAGTGATCAACACTGGGGACAAGTTCTAGTTTGAGTGCTAAGTACCAAATAAACAACAACTACCAAGACAACATTTTCCATCACCATGCATGCAGTACCAGATGGATGAGTTTCAAAGCAGTCGAGTACCAACATGACTGCGTCGCTACTTGTAAGTCAGTGAGCGACAGCACAGATCAAATGAAACCAGGAAACTGTAAGTCAGCATGGAGTTGTGAATGGCTGTCACGTGAACACCAAGTCTCACTTCTTACCTGCAGTCTCCAGAGTTATCAGGGTGAGGACCAGCTGGGGTTAGCCCCTCTGGTTACACTGTCAAGCGCTCTTCTTAAGGGTCTGGCCTCACGTATCTGAGAGGGCAAACCTAGGCCAGTAGCAGCAAAGCCATACTGAACTCTGTACCTGAAGGTCCCGATGCCAACCCAGCTGAACAGCAGAGGCCAGTGCTCCAAGGGAAGGTCCCCAGAGCAAGGGCCTGCGTCCTCTGTACGGAGACGACCAGCACTCGGCAATGTGCCCTTCATGTTGCAAGGTACCAAATAGTCGGATGCGTTGTCTATTGTAGGCCCTGAAATACAATAGTGAGCAAACTGGAAAAGCTTTAATATTTAGCAAAACGCATTGTGTGTAAGCGAAGTAAATGTTATAAAGACATTTGCTCAGGGCAATATATATAAAAGCTATATAAAAATTAGTATTTTACTTATAGACCAGAAAGAAAATCCATCAGAAAACAGAGTGGGGAAAAAAAGAAGGTAACTATGACAGAGATAAAATCTAAAGTGCCTGGGATGAACTCTTCCATGCCATTTCTTCATAAATGTTATAAAAATATTAAAACTAATTATATTCTTTGACAGAAGACTGATGAAATGAATGTTTTAAAGATATCAAAACATATTATGTCTAACACAAAGAACACATTCTGGAGACATTCATAATTGCAATAGAACCCAAAATCTACATGAAAATCAGCATTTCATTTACAGACCAACCTAATCAATTAAAAAATAAAACAGAAAAAAGACACTAATTGGAATAGACAGAAGATACAGTCACAAAAATATGATCAATGTCAGTAGTCATTAACATAGGAAAATTAAAACCTTAATGAGTTATTATAGATCTAACAGAATGGTTAAATTAGTGACTGTATCCAGTGCTGACAAAAATATAGAGACATTGGATCTCTTCATAGAGCTTGTGAAGGTATGAAATTCTTTTTCCTTTTTTAATAAAAGAAGGTAATTTATTTGAAGATGGAGAAGGGGAAAAAGAGAGATGACAGAAAGGTATCCTGGATGAGCAGGGAGAATTCGAAAGTGAATTGCTCCTGAAAGTGTAAAATTCTATAGCTACTCAGAAAATGCAGTTTGGACACTACAAATGAATTGCAGTTACCACATGGTTCACAATTGGACTCATTTGATATGGGAAGGAAAACTAAACCAACACTGTTTTGTGTTCTAGTGCCATTTTAAAGCTCAAGTTTCTGTTTTCTTAAGTTTGTTTCTTGTAAATGTTGTCAGAGTTACCTAACCCAATACCATCCCATGCTCCGTCATAAGACCACTTGTCCCCTACGTAAAATATATATATGCTAAGTGATTGCATTTGTGTAGCGTTTTTAAAATAAAGTTTAGAGAAGGATAACCAATTAGTGGTTTGTTGGGGTTTAAAGAAAGAATGAGGACAAAAGAGAAAGTTGTGTGGCTATGGAAGTACAATAAGTGGGATCCTTGAAGACTTGGAATTATTCTTTATGGGTACTGTAGCAATGTCAACATCCTGGTTGTGATATTGTGCTATAGTTTTGGAAGTTGCCAGTATAAAGGAAGCATACTGGTAGTATACCACCTCTTTATTATGCCTTAAAGCTGCATGTGATATGATGTTTTCAGTTCTTCTGGAAAAATACCCACTGTTAATTTCCTATTGCCTTCTCTGAAATTCTGTATTGCTTGTATTGTTTCTTCATTATTGTGTAAATATATGTGTGTTTGTTAATATGTTTTTTTATCTTTAAAATGTAAACTCTGTATGTGAGAGTTGTACTTTTCTTTAAAAAAATTTAATAAAAGAACACAATGATGGAGACTAAAATTTATTCCATGGCAGTGGCTACACTGAGGCAATACTTAGTACTGTCTACTTGATAGAATTGCACTATGGTTACCATACTAACATTATAGATCTGCTGAGCTTGGCTTAATATTTCTAGGTCTGTGTCTTCATATTTAGAATGATTATGATAATGATGGGCATGAATGTTGTACAATCAAAAGAGTATAATATATTTGAAAGCATGTAGAAAGAAAATATAGTTCAAAATTCCTGGCAATCCTCTAATCTTTGTTTTTCCTTGTTTCATATGTTTAAATGATTTTTGTATTACCCTTATTTCATTGATCTTTTCATCATTCTTAGTTCAAGAAGTTGTGCCAAATATATTATATATATATACTTATATGTGTGTATATTTATACACACATGTGCGTGCATATACACATACATGTGTATATACATGTGTGTATATACATACACACATGTGTGTGCATACACACATACATGTGTATATACATGTGTGTATATGTGTGTATATATATTTATATATATATATTTTCCCAAGTGGGATATGATCACTTTTGTGGCTGGGGCCTTTTGAAAATCTATTAAAATATATGAGTCTATACATAAAGCAAAATAAATATCATGATATCACGATAATAGTAGAGTATCACTGTGCATCTGATAGGTCTTTCAACATAAAATGTGCAGAATCAGGGGGAAAATAATTTAGGATATTAAGTTAGTCATTACTGCAAAGATTTTAGTTCCTGCTTAATTAGAACTCACAGGAAATTTTAACATCAACAAGATTAAAAGCCCTTTTAGTTTAAATAATACAGACCATAATGAATAAAAGATGCTATGACTTCACAGATGCAATCCTTTAAGAATAAAGGGAAAATGAATAATGTAACTTTATTACTAAACATATAACCAAGAGCAACGTACATGATTATTTAGGATAGCATATTCTTGAATTTAACTTTTTAATATTCTGAATATAAAGGTTCATGCTCATTAAAAACAAACTATTATGCTATGTAAATTGTTTTAAGCTGGTAGTGGTAGAAGAATTTATTCTAGATTCCTATTTTTTATTTTATAAGTATATATAAGATAATTTCATTCTCATCTTTCATTATGGAATCTATAGGAAGTATAAAAGAGTTTTGAGGAACACAGACCTGTTTGAGATGTAGTATAACCATTAATAGTGACAATACCAAATTTTTTGCATGATGTTCAACAGGAAAATTTGCATACAAAGTGCTTAACATTATATCTTCTTAATAGAAAATACTCAAAATCCCAGCTAAGAATATTATTGATGTTACTAAGACATCTATTAAAACACAATTGGAAGATTTTTTCCATATTCTTAATTAATATAGGAATTAATTTAATTTTCCTCTTCTACTCCTTCATTTCCCTTGTCCTACCTTATCTTCTTTATGTTTTTTAACAGCTCTTGCTTATTACCCATGTTGTCCTCAAACTCCTTGGTGAAGAGATACTACTGACTCAGCCTCCTGAGTAGCTAGAACTATAGGCATGAGTTAATGTGCCCAGCCAGAAGTTAATTTAGATGATTCAAAACATTCCCTAGGAACATAATAATGATAACAGAATTCATCAGGCTAACCCTGCCTTTTTTTCCTATCTAATGAAAAAGAAATCAGTAGGAAAGTTTCTGTTACAATGAGTTTTTAAGACAATGATTAAAAGTGTTTAAATCATCGATTTTTAATCAATAAACACTTGTTGAATTTTGTTGAATACTTGCATTATGCATCAAACTGAATATTAATAATGTAGGTCAACATAAAATGGACAAAGTTCTCTGCTATCATGCAGCTTTTAGTTTAAGGAGATCAAACAGACTGTGAAAAATTCTGCCTGTATATACAGTATATATGTAGTAGTATCTACAATATGCATATGTGCATGCATATATTAGTATATTAAATATATGATATATATGTATGCTATGTATGTGGATGGATTATATATATGGATATATATATATATGCATATATCATGATAATTATAAGCACTATGGAGAAAAACATAAACCAGGATAGAGCATCAAGAATTGCTGGGAATGTGATTTTTTTTGTTTTGTTTTGTTTTGTTTTTTCGAGTACCGGAGATTGAACTCAAGACCTTGCACTTGCCAGGAAGGCGCTGTGCTGCTGAGCTAAATCCCCAGCCCCCAGGGAATGTGATTTTGAAAAGTTACTAGTGAGATCATGTGAACCTCTACTGAGATGGTGATTTTTTAATCAACATCTATAGGAGAAGTAGAAACAGGAAGAGACTGTGAGAAGGAATATTCTAGGCAAAGAGATCAGCCATTGCAAAGGCCTGGAAGTGGAAGCTTTTCTAATGTTTCTAAGGTTAACCAAGAGACTAAGGTAGCTGGAGCAGAGATAATTAAGGGGAAGGTGAGAAGGGAAGTCAGGGAGGATATGCAGGCTGCGGTCGTGTAACTCTTCCAGGAGACTCTTGGCTTTAGATCTGAAAGAAATGAGTAAACTATGATGTTTGGAGCAAAGATATGGTGTAAGGTAATTAAGCTGTGGAAGGGCTCCACCACTTCATTTAAAAATGTTGAAACCAAAGGAAGTTTCAACTCTGAGCATGGGTGCAACATTCTACAATGTCAGAATCGCTTCCTATTAGAAATGTGTTCTGGAAACAATCTGGACTGTAGGAAAATCCTAGGGAATCATATGGGTAAAAATAATAAAAAACGTAAAGAAAAGAAACTCATTTTTTTCAGCTCTGTCGGTGTTATGGTTTATATCTGGATGTCCTCCTTAGGAAGGAGATTAGGGCATGGCAAAGGGACTGGATATCTGGACCTGATCTGTCAATTATGGAGACAGGACACATGAACAACTGCTTATGACCCCTGATGTCATAATGGGGTTACAAAAGAAAACAGACATTAGCCTCCTGACCACAGTCTTCTTTCTCTTGTTAGACATATTTTCTCTCTTCATTTCTTCCTAATTTTCTATGTAAAAACCTTTCCTTTAATCTTTAATAAATGTTGCTTCGCTATATTCTTCAGTTGATCTGTCCAACTGTGTGAACAGGACAAGACACCTTGGCACCCCAGCATCCATTAACACCCCAAAGTGTCATGAGATTATAGTTGAGGCTTTGGAGGGTGACTGGATCATGGGGATATGGTACTTATCAATGAATTAGTTCACTGAGGAGTTTATAGCTAAATGTGAAATGTGGTTGGAGGAGGTGGGTCACCAGGGGTATGACACGGAAGGATCAGTCTCCCTCTTCCCTTGATCACTCCCTGATTTTTGCCTGTCATATCATGAACTGACTTTTCATGTCACATCCCTTTGCCATGCTAACATGTGGAGCCGGCTAAGTATGGACTGAATCCTCTACAAACTGTGAACCAAACTAAACCTTTTCCCATTTAACTTGCGGGTGCTGGGTATTGTGTCCCAGCAATGTGGAAGTAAATAAGAGAGCCAGTTATATACTTTGCTTAGTTAGAACCTGGGCCTAACACGTTTGCTTATCCACAGCAATGCAAGACAAAAATAAGAAAGCAGATATATAGACTTTCCATTCTGACTTTCCTTACCGTAAAAACATACAGTCCCATGTGGATCACAAATGGAAATAGTGTGGCTTATATTTAAACTGGATGTATGTGTATTCAACTCATAGGAGTACTAAGGATGGAATGCCATGCATTTAGGCTGCAAATGTTTTCTTTAAATGTTCACTGTGTGCCAGGTGCTGCTCCAGAGTCTACAAAATTAGTATGAATTTTAAATAATCAAAATCTCTAATTTTGAACCTTAAAGTCTAGTATCAGGATAGAGGATATTTACTGAATAAATAATGCTACAACTCTTCATAAATGCACTGGAAGATAATGTGTGTGCCAAGGGAACTAGAGATTCTTTGGGGCACAGTGATCACTATTTAGTACACAGCAATATTTTCATGGAAGGTCATACCAGAGCAGAGACCTAAAGGAAGTGAAACAAAAACTCATGTGTATATCTGCAGAGTTTTCCATGCAGGAAAAACCCCAGTTGTATCAGAATGCTATGCACTACACTCTATAGTTAAAGATAGGCTAGAGTTGGGTTAGGGTTACAAGTAAATAAATCCAGCGAGGATTGACTTAGAAAGAATTAAGAGAATAAGCTAGAAGGTTAATCATAGAGGGATTTGTAAGATCGTGTAGATTTTGGGTTGTATTAAAAACAGGATGGGTAGACATTTCCGAGTTTTAAACAGAGATGTGGTGCTGTCTGACAGTAACTCTGAGTGCTCTGTTGTGATCAGATTGAGCTCTGAGTGACACGAACCAAAGCAGGGAGCCTGAGTTGAAATTATTGCAAATCACTACATTGCGTTTGGAGCATAGCATCCTTAGATGCAGGTGGTGAGAACTGAATTCTTTCTAGGTAATTTCTGAAGTAGGTGCAACATGAATTGCTAAGGTTTTATATTTTTGTTGTGAAAGAAACATTGGAGTCAAAGTTGACTTCAGTGGTTTGCCTGAGCACTTGATAGAATGAAATTACCATTGAGAGAGCTATGGGAGACTGGTAAAGTGGTAGGCTTGGTAGTGTGACAGAAGGTGGGTTGTTAGAGACATGTAATAGATATGGTAAGTTGAAGATATCCAAGTAGAGGGGATAAGTATGTAGTTAAATATTGATGTCTGGAACTCAGTGAGGGGGGTGGGATCTTGCTTGGAACTACGTAGGAGTGGGTTTAATGCTATAAGAAAGGATGAACCAGTTAGAAAGCAAGTGTATATAGAGAACATCAATGATAATTTGGGGAAGAGGTTCCTCAATTGGTGCTTAACCCCTTACTCAGCCTTCGCATATTGTATTGTCATGAAAATATCATCACCATCAGTCCCAATGTTGCCAGTGGCTGCTAGAGACACATCTAGGTAAAGCTACAGCTGACCGCGATGGAGAACTAACAACGTAGTTCTGTAGGTGGTGTAGCTCTTAAATTTTCTTTCTCCATCCTGCCTCTACCCTGTTCCACAGGTTAAGCAATTGCAGTGGTAAATTATATTACTACTCTGTGTACAAAGCACTTTTAGAATTAAAATGTAGAAATCACTGAAATAAAGAGACAGCAAATTATAAATTAGGGAAAAGTAAATTAAACGAAAGGTAGCATGGCACCTTCATGTCAAATAGAACAAAATTTAAAGTGAAAAATCATAAAAGACAAAGATGGTCACCATTTACTGATTAACAGGAAATCTTCATGCAGAAAACATAAGGATCACAGAAGCAAAACTGTTAAACTGCAAATAACAGAACTAGAGATAAAAATCATTTCCAAAATGGTTGTTGGTAATATTAACACATTTCTATTGGAAATTGATTGACAAAGATACCAAAAAGAAACTAATGGATTGAAAGTTTTAGGTAACGCAATCAAAATGTGACAATAACAAAATAGTAGATAATAACAGAGACTTTGCAGACAAACTATCTGAACTCAAGTTACATCTCTTATTTGCTGCTAAATGTGTGACTTTGGGAAAGTTATGTATCATTTCTCTACCTCAGGTTTTTCCTCCTTTGAAAAAATGGAGATGGCGATAGGTATTGTAGAGTTTGTGTAAGGAATAAATGAGTTATTCTATTAAAGTCCTCAGTCAGTACAGGGTGCAAATTATCAGCATTAGTATATATGCATAATTTATGCCCAAAAGAGAATATATACTATTTCTTAGCACAAATGAAGCTTGTATAACTTTGAAGCATGGCATAAAAGAAGTCTAAATAAATTCCAAATAATCAGCATTATACAAAATACATTCCCTTGAACACAATGAAATAAAATCAGATACCAATCAGAAGCAATGACTTAGAGTCCTTCTCTGGAAAAATATACTTAGATAAAACTTGAATTTAAAAGTATAAACAGAGAAATAATGAAATACATAATGAGAATTGTAATAAAAATAATACATATCAATGCTTATATAATACAGCCAAAGCAGATTTATACAGAGGGAATTCCTCATTCATGGATGTTTATTTGCTTTCAACAGTATATCTCTATATCAATATTAATATCATTATAGACACACACATAAACTTGCAGGTGTTTGTGTGTGTACAGATTGAGTCTCTAATCTGAAAATTCAAAATCTGAAAACTCTTGAGTACTGACATGATGTGAAAAGTGAAAAATTCCACACCCAAACTTATGTGATGGTCCACAGTCAAAATGCATGTGTATGAAAAATGTTGGGATGTGTGCATGAAATGTATATGAAACACTAATAAATTCCATGTTTAAATACTTGTTCCATCCTAGTGGTTTCTTACTGTACAGTGGTACCTCTGTTTGCAAACTTAATTGTTATATGATTTTGGGGAAGGTAACTGTGTTTGTGTTTGTGTGGGAAATATAGCTGTGGTTGCATTTGTCAGCAAATGCAGAATTTGGAACCAGAAGCAAAATTTTCTGGACACTTTTATTTACAAACCAAATTGTTTCCAAACAGAAGTGTTTGCAAACCAAGGAATTAATGTGTGTGTGGAAATACTAAAAAAACTGAAAACATGTGAAATCTAGAATCAACATTTCTATTTTCAAACATTTTTGTGAAGCTCAAATGGTCTGATGCAAGTACGTGTATACGTATGTATGTATGCATGAGTGTGTGATTTCTGTGTGTATAAAAGCTGGAATTTTGCTTCAAGGGTTGGTACTGGTGTTAGTGCACAGCACTAAGCAACATGGTTTCTCTTCCTTTATTGTTTTTAACTGATACCAGGAATTGAACCCACGATCTTGCGCTTGCCAGGCAGGCGCTGTGCCGCTGAGCTAAATCCCCAGCCCCGGTTTCTTTTCCTATCACTGGGATTCCAATTTCTGTTTCAGATCTAAGTTGAATAGTTTGTGTGGTGTGTGGTGTGTTCTATGCTGCATAAAATAGGTCTGGCAACCCAAATGAATTGCTCTATGAGGCTTTGTTAAATACTGTTTCTTAGTTATTAGTTTAAGTAATATAAAATGTTCATTATAAAACTAAGTTTCACTGAAGTTATTGTCACAATCTCACTTTCTACTACCTGCTTAATTTTTTTCCAATAGATGTATTGTTTGATTAAATTTTAATCTGCAGTTATTGTTCAGTAGAAGAGTGCTTGCCATCAGGCAGGAAGACCTGGGTTCCATCCGTTGCATTCCCCCAAAATTTAGTTTCTGTGGGAGCCTGTAAACACAGCAAGTGAGAATAAATGCATGAACTGTGTGGCAGCAAATGTGGCTTATACCAGAGACTTGTTTCATACTTATGTAAAAGATTAAGTTGGATACTGTTGAAGAATTAAGGCCTGATTTTGATCACTGATATACTACTGTAATAGGGAAGAGGTTTCATTGTGAATGGGACTAAACTTCAATTTGTACCAAGGTGATCGGGCATTTGCAAGAGACAGTGGGGAAGAACAGAAGGGGTTTGAGCAGCGTCAGGAAAGTGGAAATTTATAGAGAACTAGGAGAAGGATTGGTTCATGTGAAGCTCCTCTAGGCTTGCTAAGTGGTGTTTGGTCAAGTTAGTCTCCTACTCTACCTTCCATGGTTACCAGGAAACAAAGAGCCTTTATCTTCATATGTTGATTGGAACAACCAATTTTTTTGACAGTCTTGAGCTTTCCCAGACAGAAAATTAAAGAGATTGATGTAACATTAAGCTGTTAGAAATGAAGTTAGTGTTTGCTCAAGTCTTTTAATGAGCATGGGGGCAGAAGGGTCACAGAATTATTTGTTCTTAAAATCTATAGTTTACATAACCAAAGACTTGGCCTCACTGAATAGAGGGCACAGAGGAATGTAGTAAAAGTCTCATCAAAAAAAGACTCTGTGTCCTTGGTCTGAAATTTGTACTTATTCACTGTTTCAACAAGGCTGTGAAAATTTTCTTTAAATTTTGGGTTATCTTGATCAAATTTCAGCTTCCTATGAGTGTCAGAGTCTTCTAGATTGCAACATGTATGAAAATACTCCACAACTACTTTTGGAGGCTGGTGTTGATTTAAAGTGTGGATCTCCACTATGTACATACTCCATTATGGTTGATTTCTACATCCTCACATCATATTGCTCAATACATTTAAGAAAATTCATGCACATTTGTACTCCACAAGCTAATATGAGTTTGAAATTTCTACTTCCTTCAACAGTGTTACCAGATATAAACAGAAACTTTGTGGAGAAAGCATTTAGCAATTTTTTAAAAATGAGGAGTACTTGCTGAAGTTAAGTAGATGTAGTGCAAGCTGGACTTGAACTTATTATTGAGGTCATGCTAATTTAAAGGCCTGAACTACCTGTCTCAACCTCCCAAATGCTGAGATCACGGTTGTGCACTACACTGCTCAGATGTTACCCATTATACAAGTTTTTTTCAGATGACAGAAATAAGATAATTCTTCCTGATGGATTCATGGATCTGGGTTATTCTTGAAACTAAAATTGGTCAAGTATGGTACAGGAGATGCCAAAATATTAAAGAAAATGTTCGTTCAAACATGTCTAACAGAGTATTAAAAATAACACATTATCAAGTAAGGTCTATGACAGGAACGGAAAGAGGGTATAAGAATAAGAACTGTGTAATAATTGGAATTCACCAGGTTAATTGACTATAGAAGACCAATGGATTTCAATAGAATAAAAGTAGTGTTTGGTAGGTCAGTTTGATATCTGGCATTGAGTTTGTTATGACACAAAAAAAGGGGAAGGAACAACACACATTTTGTAGTTAAAAGAAATCTGCATTTGTGCACCAGGCATATAAACATATATATGATACTAAAAAATAAAGTCTAATATATACAATTTTAATGTATGTGTAACTAATTAAATCTGTTCAATGTAAACATGGAATTTAATTCTACATCATGTTATCACATATATATACATATATTCAGTAAAGGGTATTTTACAATTTTAATAACATATTGGACTGAAATTAATGTGTACAATTAAAATAATTTTTGCAACACAAAAAATGTGGAAAATCATAGAGATAATTTTAAGAGAGTTCATGAGATTATAATTATTTGAATCATCAGAAGACCGAATAGATCAATGAAGGGCATTCTAAGGGAGAAAACTATAAGGCCTAACAGATGATCTGTCTCTGATAATTTCTCTTCCAATCCTTCATGCACACTGTCATTTTAATAATCTTTCTAGACCAATGAGCATGTCACTTCTTCTAGTAAAATATTTCCTGTTGGTGATGTCTGTACTCTTTGACCATGAGAATGAGGAGTTATCTTTTTCATCTTAAAATTTCTAATGCCTGGCATATTTGAAGTGTTCATTATATGCAAATTGTATAGACTTTATGTACAGTATAAGTTCAAAATTTGTTTATGCAAGAACCCAAAAAATGTCATAAAGTAACAGTGGGGCAGAGGCTTGGAATCATAAATCAACTAAACGTTATATTTCCTGGTGGATCTCTGCCTCTTTTCAAATTTGTTTCCTTATAAAGTATTTCATCAAAACAAAAAGAATTCCACAGTCCAGTTTCCCAAATCTAATATTTAGAAATTCTTATCCATCATTTTTAGGTATCTTTTGGATCTCCTCCATCTTTATCTCAGTAAAGTAGTAAAATAGAATTACAATAATTACAATGACATTAATACAGACACGCATTTACTGAGTGTGTTATGTATGAGTAAAGTGCTTTACTTTCATTTTTCTTTCTGTCCTTAAGGCTATGAAGAAGAAAATATCATTATCTTCACTTAACAGGTAAGGAAAATAAAGTACCAAGAAGTAAGTAAAATACTGAAAATCATAGATAAAATAGACCAGATTTGGGATTTCAACTTTTTCTTACCTGACTCCAAGTTGAAAGAAATAATGTCTACACTTGTGGCCCAACAACTGAAAGCCATGATCAAATTAGAGGAAGTTTGTCATTCATAACACTCTGTTTGGTGTCCTTCTTTTCAAATAAGTCTTGTATACTTTTAAATTTGATCTGTGTGTCCTGATTTCCTTACGGTTTAGCATCTAGTTTTAGTCTCATCAGCTTTATTTCATACTAATCTCTCCCTCTGACTACTATTCCATCCTGAGACTGTTCTTCTTATAATCTTAGAGTTCAATTAATGTTATAGTATTTGGTTAGGTGTTATCTAGTACGCAGTGTTCTGCTCTGCTTCTGTGAATTCTTCCTTCCATCTAAAACTTGCTAATCTCAAAGAGGCTACGAAAAAATTCAAGGAAAATCACTTCATACTGGTTGAATGTGAGTGAGCTTCAACAACATTGTGATTGGCTCTATTTGTGTTTTTATATCATTTAAGTGAAAATGAACAGAGAGATGATAGACAGATTACATTCCTGTGTACAATAGTCCCCCTGTCTTTTGTAAACTTTCAATTTTCACAGCCCTAAAATATTAAATGGAAAAAACTCGGAAATAAACAATGTACTTCTTTTAATTAATTTGTTTATGTATTTTGACTTTTTGAGACAGGTTCCCACTATGCAGTTCAGGCTGGCCTTGAACTCACTTTGTAGCCCAGGCTGGACTTAAACTCATGGTGACCCTCCTGCCTCAGCCTCCCAAGTGCTGGGATTACAGGTTTGTACTACCATGCTCAGCTCAATTCATTTCTTTTAAATTGCATGCCATTCTGAGTAGCACCCTAGTTCATCCTTAGTGGGATGTGAACCATTCTCTTGTCCTGCATATCCATGCTCTATAGCACTGTATGCACCACCTGCCTGGTAGGCACTTAGTGGTCTCTCCCAGTTATCAAATCAACTGATACAGTGTTGTAATGCTGGTGTCCAAGTGTCTTAGTTACTTTCCCATTCCTGGGCAAAATACCTGATTCCCACAACTTAGAGAAGGAGAGATTTGCTTTGGCTTAACGTTTCTTCTACAGTTTTGTTTGCTGGCTCACAGGCAGATACTGGGTGTCAGAGAGGCATGGTGGGGAGAAAAGGTGCCCAGCGCATGACATCCGGGAAGCAGAAAGTGAAAGGAGGAGGCAGAGACAAGACTATTGTTAGATCAGCTTTGCATGCCTATATCTGGGAATCCGAGCAACTACTTTGAAGCTAACATTATGTAATATAACAACCACTGTTAATTTTCTGTCATCTTGTTTTGCAATTCTGTCATGCCTCCGCTGATCCACCTCTTCTGACCTGGCCTTAACTCCTAATAGCATATTCATGATTAATCCACTCATGAGTATAGTGTCCTTGTCATCTATCAAATCACCTTCTAGAAGCCTCATCTCTCAATGTATAAGGCTGTTGGGAGCCATTCTGTATCTAAACCACCACAACAAGCAATGTTTCTTTTATGCAATGGCCCCAAAGCCTAGGAGCAGTGATTCTGGAAATTCAGACAAGTCAAAGAGATGCAGCAGCATGCTTCCTTTAAGGGAAAAGTTTTCAACATAAAGAAAGAAAAATTTGTATACTGAGATTGCTGAAATCTACAATGTAGACACATTTTTCCTGGAAATAGGTGGAAAGGAAAAGAAATTTATGGTAGTTTTGCTGTTGCACCTCCAACTGCAAAAGTTACAGCCACAGTGTTTGAAAAATACATTTATTAAGATGAGGAAGACACTGAGTTATAAAGTTCATTTCTCTCTGCGGTTTCAGGAATTCACTAGGGGACTTGCAATGTACCCCCCCCCCCGCATGTATTATGAGGAATTATTTTACTTGTTTTATGAGTAACCGTGAAGAGGTGTTTATTCAGAAATTGCTCACTTATAATTTGGGAATAAAATGATTTTTGTTAATGGTTTCCCTTACCTTTCTTTTTAAGTGAGTGTTTACACCCATTTTCCTCCTTGGGCAAAGTTCTCATGGGCAGAGTGGTGAGGCAGAAGTGGCTCACTACTGGAAGGGTTGAACGCGTTCTCTAATCCCCAAACTTCAGCCGGAAGACACACATGAATTACATGGTTGGAAATTTGTAAAATTGCAAAACAGTTTTACATGTTTTTAAATTTTTATTGGTACATGTTTTTAGTGCATAACGATTACATTCAGCAATGGGATTTGGAACATATACACAACGTATTTTAATTCTTTTTTATTCCCTTTTCCTTCCCTCCCTTCCTACTTCCTCCATCTCTTCTTGGTCTCCTCTTCATTTGCAAAAGATCTATCTCCTTTTTTCCCATCATCTATCTATTATTTTGCTCTTTATTTATGCTTTGGGTTTCTTGTATAAGAGAACCTATATGATTTTGAGGTTTGAATGAAGTGTAAATAATCGTAAAACAGAGCCCTTAATAGGCCAAACACAGAGGAGAGCAAGTCTTTCTCGAGCATGGAACAAGTGAATCTTTCTGACAGACAGACTTTGATGAGGGCTCTAATGCTCTTTATGCAGGTTGGTATTTTAAATACAGACTAGAAGTGAACATTTAATCATCCTTTTAAAATAAATTTATTTGCAATTAAAAGGCAGGTGAACAAATGGAGAGAACTTTTTTTTTAAAAAATCATGTGTCTTTTAATACAAGACCATATTAAACATAGGAAAAAATTCTTAGGAAGTCACAGGACATATTCATATATTAACATTCAAGCTGCTAAGGAAATAACAGCTCCTCTTTGGCATGTTATTGTTACAAACAACACACTAGATATTTACTAACCTGTGTAAGTTCATAATAGATTAAAGAAAATGAGAATAACATTCCCTCAATTTTCTATTAGGTACTTCTCAAAAAATGACTTCTAAAAGTAAACTCTTTTTGTAAACAACCTCTGAGAAGTGCCTTAATTCCCTCAGGAAGCTGTTGAAACAGGTGAGGTCCAGGAAACCTGCTAGACCATGGTGATTCTGCAGCATTTTGACCATGTACCACTGTAGAAGAGAGCAAAATGCCAGTGCATCTCGGATTAATCATGGTCAAAAAGCTCACTTTCCCTGGATTTGTGTAAGGTTCTCTATTAAATGTTTTATGTGAATCCATAGTAAATACTCAAGAATTAGTTAGTCAATTATGTACTATTTTTTCTGAAATATTTTTACCACGTACAAAATGTAAATTTGGTCATTACAGTAATATATTACTACAGATACTGATGCTAGTGATTTTTAGATCTTCCCATTAATTTTTGTAGAGATAACATTTGCTCAAGGTCAAGTACATTGTAAGCTAATTATCTGTTTTATATTTCATGTTGTAACAGCTACAGTAAAATATTTGAAGTTACACATATTTAGTATGTATAATTTGATGAATTTTATCATATGAAACACCTGTAATAACATCATCACGGTTTAATTAATTGATACATCCAAGCGCCCCAAAGTTTTATGGCATCTTGTTTTGTTTTAATTTGTTCATTTTTGAGTGTTTTTGGATAAGAATAGTTCACATGAAGTGTACTATTTCAGTAAATTTTGAAGTACACAATACAGTATGGTAAGTATAGATGCTACACTGGGTGATAGAACATCTATAGAATTTACTTATCTCAGATAAATTATTATACACATTGAACATTGTCTCACATTGTTATACATATTTTGTCTTTTCTTTTGGCTTTGAACAC
The DNA here is from genome assembly GCF_000276665.1 of Chinchilla lanigera. NCBI lineage: Eukaryota > Metazoa > Chordata > Mammalia > Rodentia > Chinchillidae > Chinchilla > Chinchilla lanigera. Next base: position 3,214,775 of record NW_004955539.1, on the reverse strand, counting down.
GGAGCTCCTAAAAATTCTTTTAATTCCCTAGTGATAAGGGTGCTAGAATTATCTTTCGTTCTAATGTTTGTTCTTCAGGCCAGTTCTTGACAGAAATTTTGTAATACTTTGGATTTTCTGGGTGATAGGAGTGTCTTTTTATAATCTTTTATTGGTACATGTTTATAGTACGTAATGGTTGCATTCCTTGTCAGGACTTAATACATGTGCAGAACATACCCCAATTCTTTTCTTTATCCATTTCTCTCCTTTCTTTTCCCATCCCTTCCCTCCTTCTCCTGATCCCTTTTCCATATGAGAAAGCTCTAACTCCCTATTTCTTATGATTTATTTTTTATCTTTCTCTTTATTTATACTTTGGGTTTCTCATATACAAGAGGCTATATGATACTTAAGCTTGTGTGTCTCATTTACTTCACTTAACATTATGGTCTCATGGTGTCTTTCTTTTCTTAATGAGGTTACTTTCGGTGGGCTCCTGGATGAACGCTGGGTCACCAGAACAACCAACCATCATTAGAAGCTTGGAATTCTCATCCTTACCTCCCATATATAAGAGAGGGAAGAGAACGGGTGATTGGGCCAGAGAACACACAGAGGAACTGGCAGGGTGCTGTGCCTGGAAAGGGTATGAAAGCTACAACCCTCTCCATACCTCATTCTATACATCTCTTCTGTTTGGATGTTGCTGAATGGAATCCTTTATAATAAATCAGTAAACAAAAGTAAGTGCTTTCCTGAGCTTTTGAGGCCTTATAGAAAACTATTGAAATAGAGAAGAGGTTCGTGGCAACTCTCAATTTATAGCGCGTCAGTCTGAATTATGGGAGAAGCAGATTCGAGACCGGTATCTGAAATGGGCAGCCGTGTGGGACCCATGACTTAACCTCTGGGGTCTGCACTAATTCTAGACCATTAGTGTTAGAGTTAAATTGTGAGACACCCTATCAGTTTTCACTGTGAAGGGGAAAACTGCTTGAAGTGTGACAACCCAACACACATGGTATTAGAAGAGCTGCATAAGTAAACAATGAGTTTTTAATGTTTAAAGTGAAATATCCGATTTCCCCTTTCCCCAGACGCTGGAAACCACTATTATATTCTCTGCTTATGTGTATTTGGCTATTATAGATACCATGTAAATGTGGACTCATGTAGTATTTGTCCTGAGTCTGGGCTATTTCACTTAGCATAATATCCTTGGAGCTCAACCATGTTGTCAGAAATGGCAGGATTTCTTTCTTTTCTAAGATTAATTCCATTCTGTTTGTACATAAAACACATCTTCTTTATTTATCTGTTGATGGATATGTGAGTCAGTTCCAACTACACTGGTCCCATAGTTCATGAACTTAATTTGGTTTATGGTTTTGGAAAAGATGGCCATGTTTGTGTCTGTGTGGGAAAGATACCAGTGGTCATGTTTGTCACCATATGCAGAGTTTGGGAACAAAAAAAAAATTGCTTAATGGTTCTGTTTGTGGACCAAATTGTTTACAAACAAAGGTTCCTGGACCGACGTACCACTGTATTTGTTTAAGCTTCACAAGTCCTTTTGTTTAGGATTTATTATTATCAAACACACTAGTTTAAATGCTTGAGTATTATGTGGGAAAGGAAGTTAACTAAAATATACAGTCAGCCTAGCCCAAAAGAATGATACATACAAGGTGTTCATTTGGGAGTGCAACTTGCATCAGAGAGCATTGAATTCAGAGGCGCGAACTGAGAATGCAACTATAAAAAGACCTGATGATCATCTAAATGGATGCAGTGGGAAGGTAGGAATTCACAAGAGAAACATTGTGAAAACTATAATTATAAAGTACTTATGGGTAATTCTCCGTTATCGCAATTCCACATGTACTAACTTGAGGTATGTCTAATGGCTGAGACAAAAAATGTCGTGTCTTTTTTTTGAAAACTTGGTGCTAACTTTGAGGGTAAATAACTAAAATCAGGTGTGAATTTATTACAAAGTTTTCTGCATCATTTATCTTAAAGATGTCTCCATTGAGAGAAAAAAAGAGATTGAATTCATAATATTTTTATCTATTGCTGTTGGTGTGCATAAGTCAGACATTTCTATATTGAGTGTTTGCATATTGATCGTAGCTTGACCTTAACAATTTATCATTTTTTTTTTTTTTTTTTTTTTTTTTTTTTTTTTTT
>NW_004955539.1:3209316-3212503 GCF_000276665.1 Chinchilla lanigera | reverse complement strand
TGCGCTTGCCAGGCAGGCGCTTTTGCCGCTGAGCTAAATCCCCAGCCCCAACAATTTATCATTTAGTTACATACCATCACCCTCTGTGATATATGTTATAGCTAAGGGTCTAGCCACAATTTCATTATAGACCCACTTTGCCGGGTTTCATAAATAAGCAGTCAAATCTGCTGCAGGCTATGAGATGTTTTAGTTTGCATATCCATATTATCATTTCAGATCCGTATTGTGGCTTCCATCCATCAACTACAGAATAATTTTTCATTTTTGGATGCAGCTCTTACAGCAAACCATCTCAATGACCATCAAGTGAGGATAAATGTTGCAATGAGAAGGGAAGGTTATTAAGCCCCATTCCATTCTGACCTAAGTAAATAAATAATTCACATTTAACTCTATGAGATACACAGATGAAGTTTTGTATTACTTATAGAGTTAAGCAACAAGCACATAAACTATTAATGTTCACTTACAGCAAATATATGCATAAGGCATAAATGGCAAGAAGAATATATTTTATGGAAGATGGAATTTTAGGACTACACTCACATCCTCAACCAGCTCTCAATCTAGCAGGGGAAATATCCCACTCATAGCCAATATATTCCTTCTTATAACAACTGCTTTTCACGTACACACAAATGAAGAGTGACATATTAAGGTGGTAATAACAGTGAAAAATAACAATTCACAGAACTTATTATGGCTAATACTATGATGTTCTACTCGTGTGTGGTGGGTTGATTAATGTTCCCCCAAATTTATGTCTACCCAGTACAACAGAATGTAACCTTATTTGGATACAAGGTCTTTGCCCATGTAACTAATTAATGATCTTGAGGAGAAATCATTCTAGTTTTAAAGTGGGCCATAAATCTAATGGCTGGAATCTTAATAAGTAAAGGGAATACGAGTTTAGAAAAAAGAAATTAGAGAAGAAAGTCATGTGAAAATGGATTTAGAGGTGTAAGCGAAATAATTCCAACCAAGCAGTGCAAAGGATTTCTGAGAACCACAAAAAGCTTTAAACAGAAAGGGAAATTCTTGCTGACAGCTTTCAGAATGATCATGGATCTGTGTGTACATGGATTGCAGACTTCTGGTCTACAGGTCCATGAGAAAAGAACTTTCTATTGTTTTAGTCCACTCAGTTGTGATATTTTAATATCAGGACCTGAGGACACTAGCATAATAGTTTTATTATTTTTTTTTTTGCAAATACACATTGTCCAAAAAATAGAAAATACCCTGCAATACTGAATTCAATGGATCTCACTTAATTATCTGAGGAATAACTTGAATTCAAACTTCAAATTTGGAGATAGAGCAATAAAGAATCAACAAACATCCCTTATTCCTTCTTATCTCACGTGGCTGGCAGCTAAACTACACATACTTGTCACAAAACACAATATGTCTGCATTGATTCCAATGTTTAGCAGAAATAGGACCAGCTATGGATGTGGAAGTGCATCATACCTAGAGTCAGAGACAGAGGAGAAGCACTAAGTTGTGAAGTGAGGCCTATAGTGCTTAGTGGTAAGGCACCTATCTAGCATGTGCAAGGCCCAGTGTTCTAGCTCTACAACCATAAAACAAACAAAAATGAACAGCAAAAGGAACAAAACTCAAAAAATCTGTGAACTAAGTCAATTATATTTTGGGGCCTTGTTTTCATCATCCATTAAATGTAAATAGGTTTTCATTCATAATATTTTATGGACATGAAAGAATAAAATACATATGAAAGCACAATAACAGAATTCCTGACATTGTACATTGCCATAAGTTTTATCATGTTTCCCAAGAAGCTTTAATTTCTTTTCTTTCTTCCCGTAACACTCTACATTTGATTATAGGGATGCTGGACACATCACTTTTTAAAGGTGTGTTATTTACTGACTCAGTGAAAATTATGGAAATCTAAATTTTGCCTCAGAGCAAGAAAACATCAAGGGGTTCATTATTTGTAAAATATCACTTTAAATTTCAACCACATGTCAATGAGAAATAAAGCTCAGATATTCTTCACCACCAACCATCATATTTCAACAACTGTTCTCCCAGAAATGATTCTAAATAATATTAACTCTGAGCACCTGACATGTTTTCCATGTGTCTGAAAAATGCTATGTGTAACTTGAGGCATAAAAGAACTGCTTTCTGAATAAGAAAATGGTGCATAAGTTTCTATTGAGTAGATAGTAGAAGTAATTAAGAACTACTATAAGAAATACGTATTTCCTCAATGAGGCTAGATCCGTGACTAGGGATTGTACAACAAAAGACAAATTAGCAAGAGAAAAGCATTCAGATTTACTTAGATTTTACATGACAAGGAAACCTTGAGAAATGAAGACCTAAAGAAAGGTTATCCTGTGTATCCTTGTGCTCAAGCTTGATGAAGAAGAGATCTATAGAAGGGAAGTATAACTGATCAGAAATAAACTGGAGTAGGAATTTAGCCAGATCAGTTTGTTCTTCTGTGTGGCTTTATCTTCAGACATAAGGATGCACGTATTCTCTCGTCATAGGGGGAGCACCTGTTATGTGAGCATTCTATGACCTGTGTCAGGGAAGAAGGGCAAGAAGAAAGGAAAGAGTTCCTCCTGCCTCTATAGTTTTCTCAAATGCCAAGGTGCCAGATTTTGAAGTAGCTTGTCCTGAACTCCATTAGTACTATGAAGTGTTCAATTAAAAGTAACAGTGTAGGTTTATTAGAAATATTTGCTTTGTTTTCAAATTTGTTAGTTGTTAGGTCCATGTGTACTTTAGAATATTTTCTTTTCCAATATTGTGGGTCCTCAAAACCAGCTGCTACTTAATATACATACAAAATAATTACAATGGAAGTGTTGTGAGACAGTGCAAACTGATCCTAGTAGTACACCAAATAAGGTAGAATTATTCTGTTCTGTGCTTGTAAGCTTATCTATACATCACAACTAATTTTGAAAACTTTACACATCATTTAAACTTATTTTCCTAAAATATAAATATTACTAATAGTTCTTCCATTGTTTTTTAGGACAAAGATGTATAGGACATGAAAGTATGGGGTAATAAATAGTAAGAGTATTCCTTTTTAAGATTTGTTTTTCCAGGGGCTGGGGATTTAGCTCAGCGGCAAAAGCGCCTGCCTGGCAAGCGCAAGGTCGTGAGTTCGGTTCCCGGTACCGGAGAAAAA
>NW_004955539.1:3204716-3209216 GCF_000276665.1 Chinchilla lanigera | reverse complement strand
GCCTGCCTGGCAAGCGCAAGGTCGTGAGTTCGGTTCCCGGTACCGGAGAAAAACCAAAAAAAAAAAAAAAAAAAAAAAAAAAAAAAAAAAGATTTGTTTTTCCAGTTGTATAGAGCAACTTTACCTTATGGAATTTTTTACTTCTAAGGAATAACTTTCAGGATGATTCCATTGACAGTTTCCTACATTTACGTAACATCTTGATTATCAACTTGACTATATTAAGAGGCTCCTGGAGAGGCACTAACCTCACAAATGTTTTAAATCACTGATGACAGCATGTGAGGTGGAGCCTACTTAACGGATATGGGCCATAAGGAATTACCTTTAGGGACTATATCTGTTCCCTATCCACTTTGTTTCAGCCTTTTGCCCTGTTCTCTGTTTCTGGCTGACAAAAGGTGAAGCATCTTTATCCTACTTTCTGATTTTGCCATGACCTTTCTGCCAGCCATGGACTGACACCCATAAAACCATTAACCAAATTAAACTCTCATCCCTTAAATTGTAAGTGCCAAGTGTTTTTTAGGCCCAGCAATGAAAATGATGAAAAATGTATACACAATGGTGTGCTTGTAGAAAAACAGAAATTGAGCTTACATCATTTTAAATTTACAGTTGATCTTAGACAAACACAAAGAGGCAGAAGGCAAATGGAATATTAAAGAGGAGCCTTGTGGCCATGAACGCCTGAAGCATTCATGCCTGGATGGAGTCCAATATCCTTAAATTAGCTTCATGTGATTTGGAGCTGCAACTTAAGATTCTGTAAAACTGAAATACAGGAACAGCCAAAATGTACTTGCAAAGGTGCAAGGATAAATCACAAACTTCTCAGTACCTACTGAGCTTTACCAGAGTGATGGGATATTTGTGAAACCCAGAAATGTGATAGTTGCAACATTGGGCCTACCCTTCAGTGGCTTTTCAGGCTAAACTGACACCGTCAGCAAGGCATAGAAACTCCTAATCTGACAATGTAATATTAAAATAGTTATCAGCTGGGCTGTGCAGAAGGAAATGCAGATCTTCTTGGAAGCACATTCTGTTCAATTGAACATTAAAGCATTCTCAAGTGTAAAGTTCAAGATGAATTTGTAATCCAACTTTCCAGTGAGAAGGAAAAAATCCAACATGAGATTCCACTGCATGAGAAGTGCCAGAATTGCAATATCAATAATTCAGGTAATGCAATACATAATATAAAGACCATACACTGGACATGTTTGACATAAATAAGATATATAGTTATGGATCTAAAATATGACACAAGGACAAGGTATTTTAAAAATGGATCTGCTGTTCCTGAAAAAGTAACAACTGAAATTTTGAAAATAAAAAACAAAGTCATTGCAATGAAATGTCAAGGGCTCTTTTAGGCAAATACTACAGAGAAACTGTATGTGAATTGTGCTTGGTTTTATCCACCTTTCTGAAAAAGGAATAAAGTATAGGTTTAAATCTCACACAAACCCCATAGTTGTTATAGAAAAAAGCTGTGAACTCATTTAATGAAACTAGTAAGATGTTAAAGAAATGTAGACATGGACAATGTAAAAATGAACATGATAGCACAATCTTTTCATGAATATAGATGTGATGAACATCTTGTTATAATAATGAATAATGATAATTATATGACATAGTCATCTCATAGAAAAGATTCGATTCAGCTCAAACAATTTTGGAGGATTCGGGTCATAATTTGTTGGGCACGTTGCTTTTAAGTCTGAAGCAAGGCATAGCATCATGTCAGAAGGGGGTTGCCCAGCAAAATCAGTGGAAACCTAAAAGCCAGAAAACAACAAAAGAGGTAGGGGAAGGGCTAGAGTCCCATTGTCTTCCAGCATCCCACCAGAGGACAGAGCTGGGGAGAGGGAGGGAGACTGGAATCCAGCAATTCCATTCAACAGCATGAATCTGTCACAGCCCAATTCAGCAGTGCACCTCTAATGACCTGAAGACATCCCTCCAGCACCCGACTCTGAAGGCTTCCACTGTCTCTTAAACATATCACCCTGGAAGTCAACCTTCATCATATGCAACTCTAGGGGACATTCCATACTGAGATTATAGCAATTATCAAAATATTAGCAATGCTAGACTGTTTTAATATGACAAAATCATGCTGACCTCAGTAATGTTTAGGATGGTTTTAGACCATTAAACCAATTAATATAACACATTTTCTTATTGATGGGAAAAATAGTATATCAGTCAATACTACAAAACAAAATGTTTGATAAAGTACAACCTCTTCTCAGTATTTAAAAAAAAAAAAGAAAATTGTATCAAAGTAGAAATAGGAATCTTTTTTTACTCTGATAGAAGACACTGATAAAAATTCACAGCAAGCATATTCAGTGGTGAAGTAACAAGGCTTTCCATTTAAAATCCAGAGTGACAAAAGGTTTTCCACTATTACTTCTATTAAACACTGTGCTTAATATATGAGTAAAGCAAAAACTAAAGACATTGCGATTAGAAAGATGATGCCCTCTATTTGAGTGTGATAATCATTCATGTACAAAATACAAAATATATGTAGATACAATTCTCGAATTTATAAGATGATTTTGCAAAGTGTTACAATGCTTAATCAAAACAAAAGAATCTATTCATCAGCAAAGTGCAGTTAGAAAGTGTTATGAAATGTTGCTAGTTATAAAAGCATAAATACTTAATTACCCAGGAATAAATGTCACCCAAAATATATATTTTATAAAAATTATGTGATTTCTATGAACGTCATAAAAAACCTAAAAAGTGAGGAATGTAATCACATTTTTGTATTAGAAGTCTCTGCCTTACAAAGAGGCAAGTTTTTTCCCCAGTTGATTTATATAGGTAATAAAGTTCTTGTGAAAATCAGCCCAATTTGTTATGGCAGTCAAGAAGCCAATTCTGAAATTTGTATTGATGATCAAAGGTTCTAGAATTACTAACTCCACCTTAAATAGACTCTAAGTGATGAGAAAGGGTTTCCAGGCTTCATGTATTGTGAAAATGAACATGAAAACAATAGAAGATCACTTCATATCCATAATTTTAGAGATGCTGAACAATGCAGTCTTGTTATTATTTCATACAGACGAGATCAGGCCCTTTCAGGGTGGTATGGCCCTAGACTGTTATTCCATACAGGACAAGAAATTTCCTAAAACACTTTGAACAAATAAGTTTACATATCTCATAAATTGAAAGTCCTCACTGCTTATCCCATTGCTAAAATTATTACCCCAGCCTCTTTGTACCAGTAAATGAGAAGATGGGTAAAAAATCTGTTTCATTCTTTCTAGTCCCAGAAACCTGGAAACATTCCAACTGCCTGTCACTGTTGGAATGAATAAGTATATTATGGGATAGTCACAAAAGGAAATGTCAAGCAGTAATGAAAATTTTAAAAAGTTTTACTATCAAAACTGCACGACTGAGAAAATATAGAACGTTCTTAGTAGTTTTACCTTTGTAAAACATTCAAACATGCAAATAAAGCAATGTAGTGTCTGTAGTACACAAACATGGAATAAACCTATATGAAGCAAAGAAGGGGCCAATATTTGTCAATTTCCTGCTACTCATAAGGCCTGAGAGTTGGGAAGGAATGCAGAAAGGGGAAACTACACAAGGAAGGACAAAGTTGTAGTGATGTTGATTCTTAAGCCGCTGGGTAACTTCATTGGCATTTACTGGATTATTATTTCCCATATTCTCTGCTTTTGATAAAAATTACCTTGTATCTTTTCCTCAGGTAAATAAACAAAAATTATTCAGTGCACACAGTGAAAGAACAAGACTGGAACAAACACTCTTAGAGATGGTCATTTCCTTCCTCACAAGGCTGTGCAAGAATGAAAAGGTTTTCCTCAGCTTCCTCAGAGAAGAAGATGGGTGACCTGCGTAGTTGGGTCAAACAGAAGTTGCATATTGATTTTCCCTGTTCAGACTGCTGTAACAGAATACCATAAAGTGGATATTTTATAAGCAGACACTTAGGTTTCACAGATCTGAAGCTGGTAGTTCAAGATAAAGAAGCCAACAGGCAGGGTATCTAGTGTGAATACTTCCTTGCTGGTTCCTTTCATGGGTTTTTTATCCTGTGTCTTCATAGGGTAAAAATGAGCAAGGGCACTTTGTGGTCTCCTTCATAAGGACACCAATCCCATAAGCTAGGGCTGTGCTTTCAGCTCCCAATTTCCTTCCAAAAGCCCTGACTCCTAATATCATTACCTCATGGTGTCAGTTTGGCAGGGGACATAAAGAGTGAGACCTCTGTAGATAAGCAGCCAGGTGACTAGCAAGGAGAATCAATGAAGATGGAACTTGCCAGACTGATGCTAAGAAAATCTTAAGGTTTAATAAAGCAGTATTTAAAATGTAAGCTCCCGGGGGCTGGGGATTTAGCTCAGGGGGCTGGGGATTTAGCTCAACGACAAAAGCGCCTGCCTGGCAAGCGCAAGGTCGTGAGTTCGGTTCCTGGTACCGGAGAAAAACCAAAAA
>NW_004955539.1:3057133-3204616 GCF_000276665.1 Chinchilla lanigera | reverse complement strand
ATAAACTATGTTTTATGAGATAAATTAAAAGACCTAAAAATGTAAGCTCCCTGTTTCTGTTCAGCATAAAACCTGCCAGTCAAACAAAAGTCAGTGAAATAAACTGACGTGTTAGGAGCATGTAGAGCATATTGGATCAGAGTGGAACAACTGATGCAAAGGTTTAAAATGAAAGGACTAAGTAATCTACTTCAAAATGCTTCTGTGATGGAAAAGTCCTATACAAGGGTGTTATATGTCCACAGCCAACTTTTTCAGCACAAACTTATTTTGAGCTGAGAAATGAAAGAACTTTGATTAAATGGGTGTTATGACTGACTGCTAGTGTGCCTGCACCAGACTCAAACTCTACGTCTGAAGAAACGGGCTAATAGCCTGTTTGCCATTTTATAGCTAAGACTAGCAAAATTTTGATCTAGAATATTCCTAAGGTCCTTAATCACTCTATAACTTGCTAATTAATTGCATTTAGTAGGAAACTATCACTCTCGTCATTGTCCTGACTTAGAGGAGATGTTACTACTGAGATCGAATGGTTGAGGAAGGACCACAGTTGATTTCTGCAGGCCATCTCGAGGTCTGGGTTCACCAGTGAGAAAAAGACGTGTGTGTCAGAAATGGCATGTTACTGACACTGCCAAAACAGGAGAATCTCTAAGATCTGGCTGAGAGAGAGTTCAGAATTCACACTCTTCCACATGATTCTTCAGCCAGGAGATGGTGTGATGATTATTACTACACTGATGTAATGCTTGGGAGATAGGACTTTTAGTCCTGCTTCTGACTGAAGTAAACCACAGCCTCTAGATATATTTTCAAGACCACAGGTTCTCTATTCATAAGTAGAAGTACTCAGGCCAGGTGGTCTCTAAGTCTGCTTCATAGGCCAAACATGCTAAGCTTTTGATTCTATGTAATTTGATTTACTTTTTCTTTTTTTTGGTACTGGAAGTCAAACTCAGGACCTTGCTCTTGCCAGGCAGGGACTGTGCCACTGAGGTATCACTCCTGCCCTTGATTTACTTTTTCGGTAGCTTTCTGAGGCATACTAATGAATCTTCAAATCTATTAAACAAACAAATAAACTTAAACCCCCCAAATACAGGCATGTATGCTGATGCCCTAGATCTTTAGTATACGGGGAAAAACAAGTAATATGGAGGTATAGCTGATACTAACTCTCTACTCTGTCATTTCTCCAGCTTTACCAATAGGATATTTAATATATAGGACATAAAAGAGTTGGAAGGGTGCATTGCGATATTAGAGTTTAAGAGTATTGATAGTTAATAACTGTGTGACTGGTAAAATTAAACTGCTAAGCGAGATTTCTAGGCTGGGACTCCTAACCACGTTGTTCTTCTGCCCCCTTGTGGCATGCTTCGCGCACCACAGCGATCTAGTTGATTGCATTCTTTAAAAAAGGAGTTCACTCAGTTCTCAAGAGGTCAGTGAGAAATGAGAGAGGTGGATGTTTTGTGAATGGAAAGGGAACCAAGAGACGGAAGGAGTGGAGGAGAGAGGAGGAGAAGGGGACATAAAAAGAGTTAAGATGTGTTATGTGCATGCACCAAGTCCCCACGATGAATGTAATCATTATATACAGCAAACACGTACTCATAAAAGTTGAAAAGATATTAAATGCAAAAAAAAAAAAAAAAAAAAAAAAAAAAAGGTTTTCGAGGGTGGGGATGTAGCTCAGTGGCACAGCTCCTGCCTGGCATGCGCGAGGTTGTGAGTTCCTTTCCAGGTACCTCTCAAAAAAGTTTATTTTCGTTTTTCTATAAGAACCCAAAGCCCATTCCGTGTATTTACAGAACATTTCATTTTCAGTCATTATTTTATTACTCCATTTAAAGCAAAAACTTTTTCTCGAACAATTTTCACTGAGCTTTTCAGGGATATAAAAAAATTATTTCTTAAGAGTGATGAAGTCTGAAAGACTGATCGCAAGCCCAGCATGGACCACTTAGTGACTTGCAGAGACCCAGTCTTAAAAGTCAGAAAGGGCTGGGAATGGAGCTCAGGGCAAAGGTTTTAGGTTCAATCTCCAGTACCACAAAAATAAATAAGAGAATACTGTAAAATCTACATTTTTTGCAGTTTCCAACTCCGGCTTACTTAAGACTCTATAATGTAAACATCAGTAGTCTCAAAACTATGCATTATCATGTTTTTGAGGAAATCAATATATTGTGAATTTAAAAAAATGTTAGAGAAAACTGAAAAATATAGAAAGACAGGAAAAGTCACTGATTTTCCAATAGTCACCCCTGACATGCTCAATATTTTTTATTCCTTATTTGCTCTTCTAAATATATTTTCCATTGTTACCCACAATAATAAATTAGAAAAACATACTAAATTAAACAATGCATGTATGGGACATTTCTTTTTAAATTAAATGTGTTTTACAAACAGAAATTTAGCCTTTTAGGTATTATTTCAAATTAATATTCAATTGATATCATTATATTTTATGATAAGACTTCACAAAATAATATTTCAGAATCTTTATACCATTTTCTGTCTCTAGGATAAATATATACATATATATGAATGAAATGTTAGAAATTTAAATTTCTTAAATTATTATATGTTTAAATATAAGATTTTTCGGGCTGGGGATTTAGCTCAGCGGCAAAAGCGCCTGCCTGGCAAACGCAAGGTCGTGAGTTCGGTTCCCGGTACTGGAGAAAAACCAAAATAAATAAATAAATAAATAAATATAAGACTTTTCGATGCATCCATATATGTACTTAAATGTATGCATACATATATATGTACACACAAAAATGCACACCTGTGAGTGTGTGATAAATACACATCTATAGATATATATCTGCAAATTAATAAATCCCCTCAAAAAAGGTTTACAAACAAAATTTCAACAAAAATCTGGATGTTCACTTCTATAAAGAAATTAAAGTTTGTTCGGGTCAAAAGCATGCACTAATTCATCCTTCAGAGAAGGATTCATTAGCAAAAGAGTATCCATTTTTGTTGTTGTTGTTTTTCTTCCGGTACCAGGAATCGAACTCGAACAGTATCCATTTAATTTAACGTGTATCAGGGATAAAATTATTTTCTTCACAGAGCCAGACCTTAGGTGCATTTATTATAAACACTAAGTTGTTAAAAATAGTTATTTTTTTTAAGAAATATCAAGTTCTTTAGGTGGGTTGTAGAGAAATTGCACAACTGATTAACATTTCTTTAACATAGCTGGTTTCATCTGGACACTTCTAAAACTGGAATAAGTACACGAAACTACTAAAGGAAATTAGAATCTATATTTATTCAAATTTGCAATGAAAACAACAAATGAACCTCAAGAAAATTTTGTTTTTTTTTAATCTTCAAGTCATTTAAAGAATATGAGAATATAGATAAGGGCTTTTAAATAAAATATTGCTCATAAAGGTAATAATTTCAGATATTCCAAACATGACTCATTAACTTGGTTGATAACTCCATTAATGTTGCTTTGGCATTTTCTGACATACAGGAAAATGTGACAGATTGTCTGTTTATGTGGAACTGAAGGTGGTTTAAGTGCGGTGTGAGGCCCAGTATTTCAGAAGTGTCTTCCTAATGCTTCCTATTTGTATTAGCATGAAAGATTCCAGTGAATAAGTTACTCAAAGAGAGAAACTCTCTATGGTATACTCTTGTTAAGCATGCAGGAGATAAATGAGTAATATAAAATTTGCTCTCATGCAAAGGATACCAGAATCTTTTTGAAGAATAACAGGAAAAACTACAGAAACAAAAACAACAGAAATATAAAAACTCTGAGTGCACTGTGCAAAAGGTCTGCAGTGCATCTGTACCACTATTTCATTCTCAGCTAGCAGTAGTACAAAGTGGTCAGTGAAGTTATCTGTTCAACACATGATGAAATAGTGCTCAAAATTGTTAATTGCTCTCTTTTATCTTTTAGTATACTTAGATCACTGGTAATTTACCAGTGAAAACAGAAAAATAAGATAAAAGAGAGTGAAGAAAGAAGAGCTGGCTGCAGACCAAAAAGAAATCAGAAGAGAAAAGCAATAATGAGAAAAATGTTAACATTATCAAATTAAAATCAAGATGACAGAAGCAAGACATGATGGAAAAGTGTAAAACCTACCTGTTAAAAGAAATATAGTAATTGGATGACTTTACAAAACACAAGATATATAGCTGGAACAAAATGAGGCAAAAACATTAAGATTACGATAAATGAATACGACGTGCGATGCCATAAGCCAAAGAAATCCTTTTCCCTAACTCATTTAGAGGTTCTTCCAGTGATTGCTCCCACTCTTTTCCTCTTTCCACTTTATTTATCTAAGTTACACCTTGGAAACTGACGAAAACCTTCACTCCCATGTAGCATAGCTAGTCTGGCGCACAGACATATTTACACCTGAATTACAGCATGGACGGTAAGGGAACAATGCATGAGGATTTTGTTTATCTCCATAAAAGGCCAAACAATACCCCTATTTGCAGAAATTTTGTTACTTTTCATAAAGTATAATTAGTGCAATACTAGTAAAATCAAATTAAGCTGAAGGAATGGATATCAAATTGGTGAAAACCTAATTTACATATCTAAATCAGCAAAAATCATCTTGCTTATTTTCTACATATAAAATCAGAAAAAAAATGCAAGTCTTAAAATGTTCCTAAGTATATAAGTTGTATTTAAAAAAATTGAATGAGGCTTTGCATTCTGCTGGGTTGGATGTGTCTAGCTATGTGTAGTGACAGTGCAAGAAGCAGGTAAAGAGATAGTTTATCCTTCTTATGTAAAATCTGAAACATCATATTATATGTTCTGTGAACCTTAAAGGTTGCAAAAAAAAAAAAAGAGTATACAAGGATCTACTTTAAAGAAGCCTCGTTGTTTTAGGTGACAGAGTCACTGAAAACTTCAGAACTAATTTTTCAAGGGAAAACAAAGGTCTGAAAGCATTTTGAAGAAATTACTTTTGGAAATTACTTCTGACCCTCTGATTTTCTTTCAGAAACAGCATGATATCATGTACTGGAAATTAATTGTCATGTGTTCAGCGAGGAGAACTGGCAGATCAAGGTAAAACTTCCAGTTGTTGGAGGGGAAGAAGTAAAGAGTCATGAAATACAAAGGATGTGCTTAGTGTCACCCTGGTATTTACAGAAAGCAATTATGTAAAAGACTCCAAGGGCCAGTGAATCTTTTATGCACACAGAACTTTGCTCACTTAGCCAAAGAAAATGTGTCCTTCCCCTCCAACATAACACCGAGTTATTTTATTGCTTAGGTATTAAATTCACAAATACTTAAATGTGATTTTTTAAAAAAGAAGTAAAATAAAAACATTGTTATACATTAAATTCCCTCAGATGTACAGAGAAAAGGTGACATTTTCGGTGGCCATGTTAAATATTTCTTTCTCCAAATAGAAAGCATTTAATTAAAAAGAAACAGAGAGAGTTTTTGAAAGCTTGAATGTTCCCAAGCAGTTAGAGAATCACAATATAAATCCTTTGAAGAACAAGCTTAGGAAGGCAACCCAGCAAGTCTTTTTATTCTTTTCCTGCTTCTTGCTTTCCCACAAAGGAAAAAGTACTAGGAAATGGCACAAAAATTTGACATTCCTCTCAAATACTCTGATTTCACTCTGTCATTAGACCAGATGTGCCTATGCAAAATACAAATGAATATAAATGTGCATTACAGACTTCTGTTTACCCTATCTTTAGGGTTTGATATCCTAAA
Organism: Chinchilla lanigera; assembly: GCF_000276665.1. Lineage (NCBI taxonomy): Eukaryota > Metazoa > Chordata > Mammalia > Rodentia > Chinchillidae > Chinchilla > Chinchilla lanigera. The sequence goes on along the minus strand of NW_004955539.1, from coordinate 3,198,867 downwards.
ACATCTATTTTCTTATTCTGGGATGCTGGCCATGTATTTGCTGTATTTTTTATATTGATATTATTATTGTTGATATTGTTTATATTGATATTGATTGTTCATATTGATATTATTGGTGAGTACTTTCTGTCATGATCCCTAAGAAATTTTGTAAAAAATTAGCAATCTCTAAAAAATTCTAGTGGATGGAAAAAAACTCATCTATTTCATTGGAGGTCCCCTCTATATCCTGTCACTTGAAAGATCTGAAAGACATCAACTGGCTTCATCGTGAGGGAAGCTGTCTGAGGAAGACAATGCCTGGGTTGTTGAACTAGCAGAGGCAGATTCTTCCTGATGTTTCTAAGACTTGAGCTCACATTCTGTGTTGAACAGTGACCCTACTGTAGGGAAGATCCCACCCCTTGCCAATATAATAGTTATTCCTCCAAATCCAAAATGCATTTGAGCATTGGGCTCATTAGCAAAACACTTTAAAAAAAAATTCCCCTCTTTCTCATTTCTCTGTTGCCCTTTCTGAGGTAGCCGGAATTTTTACTATTTATCTTGGTCCATTCCCAGTGGGAAGTTAAACGTGATATCCTTGTCCCTTTATGAAAGAACTTGGCTTTTGTCTGCTCTTTCTTTTTTCAAATCCACTTTCACGTATGGTTCATTTTTCTTTCCTGTCCCCCGTCCTCCCTCTACTTTTCCTTTGGGAAATAAGTCTGATTGCCCCCTTAATTGGCCTTGTCCAGTTTTGGTCAGTTTTCTACCCATCACACACCCATCCTACTCTCACATCTCTCTTGCCAACAAGCTTTGATTAATCCTCCTTCTGCCTATTCCATCCTTTTTGCTGCCACTTTTCTATTCTTACCCAGGCATCCTTCCTTCTGCATCTTGATAAAGGAAGTTGCTGTTGGGCCTTCTTTTTGGAGTTTCTTGCGTTGTTTTCCTATGTCCACTTCTGTTTCTTCCTTCTTAAAGGGATAAAATTTGGTTCTCTTTTGTTCCTTTCACATTTTGCCTTACCTGCGATCGCTATTCTGTTGCTTGATGGCTGCTCTATAAGGCAGGTAAGCCAAGGATAGTCTGATTTGGGCTGGTATTTTTGATCTCTAGTTTTCAAGGCTTCTATCTAGGTCTTAATTTCAGGATAAGAGTGTATATGTGTTTCAATTAAACAGTATTGTTTAAAGGCACACTACTGTTGATTCCCCTCAGAGTACTGCCCCCCTTTGCACACACTTATCCCATCATACTTGCCATTTTCAGAAGCAGTTCAGTAAGCCTTTTCTGACTGTCTTCCCAAGATGCCATCACAAGTTCAGTGAAAACTGCTGCCCCGTGCCATCCAATGGAAAAGCAGGGTTCTAAAAATATCAGTGTATCGTCATCTACCTTACTCACCAGATCTGGTACAGTGTGAATTCTGGCTCTTCCTCAAATTCAAAAAAGCACAAAAGATAAACATTTGCCTTGATTCATAACATTGAGCCAATCATGACAGTACAACTAAAGACATGTCTTTCAGAACTTCTTCAGAAAGTGTCAAGGACTAGGGGATAAGTGTGTTCGAGGCAAGGGGGATTGTTTTGAGGGGTGTTAATGGCAACGTCTTTTATTGTAATCAGTTTTCATTTCATGCTTAATGTTATTTCTTAATCACACAGCAGACATGTTGATACACTAATTTTTCATGAATGCTTCATTTTTATCTGTAATACTTCTTGATATCAAGTCACATCCTGTATATTTTACTTCATTTTATTCCTGAGTCCTTCCCAGTAAATGTAATTTCACAGAGGAAGTGACTCTTCATTTTTCTTTTTTTATCATCCAATTTCTACTGCCTAAAACTCTGAAAGAAAACAAAATAAGTATATACCAAGTGAAAGAATGAGTTAATTTGCAATGTTTCCTCTTTATGGATGGCTGCCATGAAAATGCTTTTTAAACGTATTTTTAAAAATGGAGTTAATTTTTCTAATTAAGTGAAAAATATAAATAAATCTCCCACCATATAATCCTATTAGTGGTTTAGAACATATTCTTTTGTGTTCTTTTATGTACTTCTCTGTGTCTTAGTCAAATTGTTCTTGGTGGGACACAATACTTGATACCCACGAGTAAAGAAAGAAGAGATTTATTTTGGCTCACAGTTTGAAGAGTTTCAGTCCATAGCTGACTAGCTGAAAGGCAGGATGGTATGACACAAAGGCACTGTAAGACAAGAGCTATTCATGGTATGCCAGAAAAAAAAAGCAGAGAGAGAGAAGAAGAGGAAGAGAGAGAGAGAGTGAGAGAGAGAAATCAAGGGAGGAGTGAGGGAACATACTATCCTAAGCCACACCCCCAATAACCCACTTCCTCCCATCAGCCTCCACCTCCAAACTTCACTGAAATACAAACTCCTCAGTGGATTACTCCACTGATGAGCACCTTGGCTCCATGATTCAATCACCTCCCCCAAAGCACTACTCATGAGTACATGAGGATTTGGGAGGACATCTATAGAAATATCAAAACAAACTGTAGATGATTTAAGTAAGCATGGGCACACTATGCATAACGGCCCATGTAATATTTAAAATTTTTTCTCTATATATATTTTGAATACGTTATATGTCAGTATATTTAGCCCTATCTCATTGTACCAAAGTTTTCTATTGTATGAATGACTCACACATTTAAGAAGCATTTGTCATTATCTTTCTAGATCATACTGCAGTGGACAACCTTGCAACTAATCTTCAAGCACTTTTATTGAAAAGAAGTTCATAGATTTCTCTAACGTCTAAGAGTGACCACATTTAATGACATGTTAAGGTTGTTCCAAATTCTTCCCTAGAAAATGTAGTGCCAATTTGCATTGCCATTATCAGCAGATGAGAGAAAGTTCTTCCTTTTCATTTTATCACTTTATAATATATTTTACAAAGTTTTGAAAATTATCATCAGTTACAAATTTAAAATATCGCTATTTAATTTGCATCTCTTTGATTATTTATGGGGTTAGCTATCTTCTTAGACATTAATGGCCACTTTTATTTCTTTCCTACTTTATTGTCCACTGCTGTATGATCTAGAAATATAATTGACAAATGCTTCTTAAATGTGTGAGTCATTCATACAACAGAAAACTTTGGTACAATGAGATAGGGCTAAATATACTGATATATAATGTATTGAAAATATAGTGGAGAACCTTGCAACTAATCTTTGAGCACTTTTATTGTTTTCAATTTTATTTATTTATTTATTTATTAATACATGTTTGTGATACATCATGAGAATTTTCATTGTGAGTATTTTGTACATGTACATGTACACGATGCATTTTCTTTTTTATGTTTGCATCCTTTCTCCAGTTTCTCCCATGCCATCATCTCCTCTTCCCCTTCTTTTTGGAATAGATCTATTGCCCTTCTTTCTTTTATTGATCTTTTATTTTACTTTTTATTTATACTTTGGATTTCTCATATCAGAGAAATCATAGAGAATTTGAGCTTGTTTTTCTGATTTATTTCACTTAAAATTGTGTTTTCTAGATGCCTATAGACAAGGATTTTCTGCTCAGAAACCCAACTGCACAAGTAATAACATCAGGTCAGCAAATGGGATTATAGCAAATTTTTTAAAAAGCTTCCACAGAGCAGAGGAAACAACCAACAGTGTGAAAAGAAAACCTACAGAATGCAGTTAAAAAATCTGCCAGTTTCTACTTTTTAATTATTTTTCAATTTACTTCTGTGATATATTTTGAGCACAAAATTAACATAAATACAAAGAACTCAAAAACATGAAATCTGTTTGTATTCCACTTAACTTATTAAAGAACAACATCCATTAAAAGGTAAGGCAGTGGGGCATCACAATTCCTGATTTAAAAGTATACTGCAAAGCTACTGTGAGAAAAGCAACGTGGTAATGGCAAAAAACAGACAAAGAAACAACCCCCCAAAATAGACCTGAGGATCAACGGAACAGATTAGAAACTGCAGAAACAACTCCAAACACACTTAGCCACTTTATCTTTTACAGTGGGGCCAAACATGTTCACTGGAAGAGTGATAGCCTCTTTAACCAATGGTGCTGGAAGAACTGACTTTACTCATGCTGAAGACAAATAGTAGACCTATGTCTATCACCAAGCATTATATTAAAATCGAAATGGATCAAAGATCTAAATATTAAAACAGAAACACCAAATCTGCTAGAAGAGACAATAGATAGAACTTTTGAAGAAATAGCTGTAGGCAATAGTTTCATGAACAAAATTCCAAGTGTATAAGAAATACTACAAAGAATCACCAACTGGGATCTCATCCTATTAAAAAGCTTTTGCACAGAAAATGAAGTCACCAATAGAGTAAAAAAGGCAGCCCACAGAGTGGGAAAAATTTTAGGCAGTTATCCCTCAGATAAAGGACTAATATCTAAACCATATAAAAATTGAAAAAAATCAGACACCCCAAATTTAAAGACCCAGTTCAAAAATGGGTATAATCCGTTTCTGTCCAGGGTGAATTGGTCCTGAGAATGAGGTACCTGCGGATGAATAGATAAGCAAGAGAAAAAAGAAAAACAAGAGAAGCAAAATTCTGGGATCAGGGCGCTAGCAGACTCTTGGGCTGAAGCCCCGATTACCATTTTCAGTAACTTTTTATTGAGAAAAAACAAAAGATGCAGCTATTACAAATGGGAAGATATCAACAAGTTTAGCAAGGACAACACAACTCAATTATCACAGAAAAAAAAGACTTGACTTAGTTAGCCTTCATGTTATCATTCCTTTAGGCATATCTCATCAAAGCATCTAGTGTCATCCCATGGCATTCCCCAGGGATACAGGTGCTTCAATCTTTTCCTTTCCACCAATGTTTTTGCTAGACGTCCTCTGGAATCAAACAATCATATGGCTTGGTCAGGCCGGAGGTAATACATTGAAAGATTAACTATAGAATGTCCTTCTCCACAGGTACCTTAAATGGATAGACACTTCCCAGATGAAGTACAAACGCAAATATATACATGAAAAAATGTTCAATGTCACTGACCATTTGAGATATGCAAATTCAAACAACGCTGAGATTCCATCACATTCCAGAAAGAATGGCTGTTGTCAATTAATCAAGCAATAACAAATACTGGTGGAGCTGTAGAGAAAAAGGAATCCTTTTCCATTGTTGTTGGGGGTGTAGACTGGTGCAATCACTGTGGAAATCAGTTTGGAGATTCCTTAAAGACTAGAACTAGAGTTCTCATTTGACCCAGCTGTTCCCCTTCTTGGTATCTTCCCAAAAGCATTAAAAGTATCATACCACAGCAATATATGCACACCCATGTTTATATCAGCACAGTTTTTGGTAGCTAAATCTTGGAAACAATTCAAATATCCATCAACCAATGAATAGATAAAGAAGATGTAGTGTTTTTATACAATGGAGTACCACTCAGGCATAAAGAAAGATAAACTTGAGACGTTTGCAAGTAAACAGATAGAACTTGTGACCATAGACGTAACTGAAAGAAATGAGACATATATTTAAATATTTCGTTGTTTCTCTAATGTGAGAAGTTGAAAGTGTAAACAAGAAGCAAAATATATGATAGATATTGTAAAATAGAAATTATACAAAGAGAAAGGAGAACTGGTGGGAGCAAGGAGGGGAAAAGAAAAAAATGAAAAAAAGGATAAAATGTAAAAGGAACTTTGTAAGTAAGACAGGGAAGAGGGGTTGAAGGGAGGGGAGAGGAATTGGAAAAAAGAGGAACTAAGATATATCATGTACAGGTACAAGTTCCCTATGATGAATGTGATCTTTGTGTATCTCTAAATTGTACCAATAAACTTAACAATTTTAGAAATGGGTTTAACTTACATTGTTCATTGTGTGAGATGATATACTTTGAAATGTAACTTTCAAATGTAAACCAATCAGAAACTTTAATTAGTTAGCAAAAAAATGAACATATATTTATTGTATTATAAAATCAGCATTTATTTCATTGGATGCAGAAATCAAATTTTCCATTTGTTTTTATGCATTTTCTGAAAAACATACATTTTTTATTAGGGCATTTTGCAATACAGAATTGTGAGGTTTATTTGGGAAATTGATACATGCATATAATGCATCTGCATCATTTTTATCGCTTTACCCCTGTTTCTCCTACTACCCCCTCCTCCTGATCACCAGCCCCACCTTCAAGATTCTGCCTTTTAGTTTTTCTTCATCTTTTTCACTAATTCATTTCATTCAATCATTTATTCATATTTTAGTTTTGTTATATAAATGAAACAATGCAATGTGTGATTTTCTGAGTCTAACTTATTTCATATAATATTATGGCATCTAGTTCCACACATTTTATTGCAAATAGAATGATTTTATTCTTATTTATGGTTAAATAATATTCCATTGTGTATATATACCCTCTTCTCCTTATACATTCATCTGTTGACAGGCATCTAGGCTGTTTCCAAAGCTAAGTGACTGTGAATTGTGCTGCTATAAGCCTGTGTATGTATGTAGTACATACACTGCAGTATACTGATTTCAGTTCTTCAGGAAATAATTAAGAGAGGCATACCCGGGTCAAATGAAACAATCCTCAATGTAATTGTATTTTTATATATTCACACCTGTGTATGTATGTACATGTATACATATATATCTGATATATTTGTCAGATACATATTAGATATAGTATATATTATATATATATATATATATTCACTATATATTTATTAGTTTATTTAAACTGAGAAGTTTCTCAAATTAATGACCTAGAAAGAACATTAATCTTACTTTCTGGAGCTGATAAAAAATTTTTTTTCTCGTCATGCTGGTTTGATAGATATGAGGTGGTAAAAGCTTACTTCTTTAGAAAGCTTAATAAGATTCTTTTTCTTTCTTTCTTTCTTTCTTTCTTTCTTTCTTTCTTTCTTTCTTTCTTTCTTTCTTTCTTTCTTTCTTTGTCCTCTCTCCTTGTCTTCCTTTCTCCCTCCCTTTTCTTCCTTTCTTTTGTGGTACTGTTGATGAAACCTAGGTCCTTGTGCATGGTAGGCAAATGCTCTACCACTGAGCCACACTCCAAGCTCTCAATAAGAATATTTATGCATAAAAACACATTTATCTAAGTTCTGTATAGCTTCTCTCTGTCAGTACCACAAAAAGGAAAATAGTGAACCATTTTGCTCCTCAGTTTACCCAGGGCATTGCATAGTGGCTGGGCACAGAGTTTTCCATAAATAGTCACTGAAAGAATGAAATAAAATTATACCACATCATCTCATATATATATAACTTGTAAAGGTACCTAAGTACCAAACATATTGAATCTTTTACATTTTTAAAAATTAATTTTCAATTTGTTCTTACTTTGACACTGAACTGCAAATTTAGTATTCTTCATCTCAAATACAGAGTTTAAATAGACTTTAAAGTGTTGGAATTTCACAATTTTTTGGTTCCAATACCATTTATCTGTGGATATCTAGATTTTCCTAGTTGAATGGGAAATGCTTTCGACATAGTAATCAAAGTAGTCCAGGTATTAGAAGTCTAAACATTTCCTTTTGACTTTATCATTGGACAACAAAAGTAGTGATGATAACACTGGCCCTGAAAGTTCTTGTATACATTTAAGTGAAAGAAAAATCCTGTCTATTTCATTGGAAAATTTGGCTTTTCTACTGCCCGCAGTGCTAGAGAATCCTACATGTGTACTGAACTGAGATTAAAGCGGTAAGGTAAAGGAGATTATTTGTTTCTTTCTTGGACGCAAAACTATGAACTCAAGCCTGAAGGAAGTAGCAAAAAATTCTGACCTTCAAGGAAGTAAGGCAGCTGATTCACATGCTACAAGTGCTCTTCCAACTCCAAACACAGGGATAGTTCTATTACTTTAACTCAGTTCATTAAAGTGATAGGTTAGCTGTCTATCAGAAAAAACAAGATCAAAAACTCACTAAATACAGATCTTAAGGTTTTAAAGAACTAGCTGGGAAAGGATTTTATGAAATTAATTATTTACATTTATTGAAAGTCATATCTTGTTTTGAGAAATACTTCAAAATGAAAAATTAATCTCAGAATAAATTAAGTAGTCACTTAAATTTTGAGACAAATAGGAATTGGCAGGAAGAAATTAAAGACAAATTTGAGAATGCGTAGTCACAGCGGGCCAAAGACTTTCAGTTCATTATTTCATATTTAATTATTATATACACATCACAAAAAGTTGTAAACTGTTGAAAAGCACAAAGAAGAAAGTGAAAACATCCTATGTAATCTCACCGCTCAAAATTAACAGGGTAAAATGTCTTTTGTTTATTTATGCAATATTCATAAATCTATTTTTAGAAATTTGATCTTACTGTCTTCACTATTTCATCAGCTGTCTGTCTTGTGGGAAAAGGTAGCTTAATTTCATTTTAAGCTATCATTTTTAAAAGTAGCAAAACATTTTAATGGATGTCTAAATATATATGATTCATGACTGAAAAACTGTCTTATTAATTTCCACATGATTAGCAAGTCATGTATGTGCCCAACTGGAGGTTTAATACCATTCTAGACAACTAGCCAATAGGCTTTTTTACCCAGGCACTGGAGATTGAATCTAGGCTCTGTCCACGAAGCTACATCCTCAACCCTGTTATTGAATATTTTTATTTTGAGACAGGGTCTTGTTAAGCCATTACATTTCTGCTTGACCACACTTAAATTATCATTCTTGTCACTTTCTGAAGCTGTTCTAGAAAGTCCTGTTTGTTGAGTACCTTTAGAACCTGTGACCAAAAAAGTACAGTGAATGCTGTCAAGTACCATCGAAATGAACAAAAGATGGGCTGGTGAAAAGAGTAGTGTGTGTGCTCTTGTCCACCCTAAGCACTGTGTGACTTTTGGCTCTTCCCCAAAGTCAAACCGATCAAGAATGATAAACATTTGAATTGATTCTCTACATTTAGGCAGCCACTATGGTGCAATTAAAGCTACTCACAGAAGAAGACTTTCAGAACTGCTTCAGAAAGTGACAAGAATGATGAAAGGAGTGGGTTCAAAGCAAGAGGGAATACTTTGTGGGCTATTAATGGTACTATGTTCTTTAATATAATAATGCTTTTTAAAATTTAAACATTCACTATATTTTCCAGTCACACCTTTTGTCTGAGTCAGGCCCACACTGGTATAATGTTTTCAAGCATTTTTATCTCAGGTACTTCTTTCGTCTAAACTGGAACTCCTTTTCATCCTCTGTGGCACCCTGATGCCACTTGAGTACATTACAGGTATGCAGAGCTATGGACCTCTTCAAATGGCCATGTAAGACAGGAGGATGAACCCTAGGCCAAAAACCTTCAGCTATGTTAAGACAAAATATTCTGTTGGTAAAGTAAATTTTTATTGTCCTTTTTCATGTATTATGGAAAGGAAATAATTGGAAAGTGTGGGTCTTAAACCTTGAGTCTTACTAATAAGCCTTCATCTTTGAATGTTTGTATAACAGAGTAGTGTTATCTGATGTAATAGTCATTTTATTTTTATTCTCTTATGCTGTTGAGACAAGCTTAAAACATGATCATATGTTCAGGTCCTCTTGAGATTTTACTTTGAAACACTGAGAAAGTATTAAAATTGAACATAATCTTGTTTGGTTAACCCATAACTTCCAAGTATATATGCTTATCATCCTGAATCTTTCGAAGTAAATTTATCTTCCAAAGTCATTTCCAAAGGGAACTATATGCTCACCATTGTCACAGTAATGACACAATTCATGTCCTCTAAAGCATGTAGTATTACTAGACTAGTGAAGGTTTCAGTGACCTTGGACCACTGACTGAAACTGGCCAGCAGCCCCTCTACTGGAACACAACCATACCCATTCAATTACTCCTTGTCTCTGGCAGTCAGTCTAGTGGTTGTCACAGATTGTACGGTTCAAAAACATAAAATATTTGCTGTCTTTTCCTTGACAGAAAATGTTTATGTAAGCATGTTTGAGACAAAAATACACAATGTTAAAAAATATCTATTAACTGCCGAAGCTGTGAAGATACTCTAAAGCAAATGAAATGCATATTATAACTGATAGCCTTGTTTTACATATATGAGCTGTCGGTTATGTGTAGTTCTTAAGGGATATGAAGGTGCCACCATTTTCTCACCATCGGTGTTAGATATACTAATTTTTAAAATTTTCAATAAAAGTGCATTACTTGCAACTTATCACAAGAGGCCCCTATCTGATAACAAATGTTTTTCATAATATTTTATTATCATTAATAAAATGTAGTAGCTATATTTTTCACTTTTTTCCTCCCTGATGCGTCTGAGAGTTAGCATATACTATTTTATAAATTAGGAAGCTGACATTCAAAAATTTTAACTTGTGCAATATTACACAGCTGGTTAACACAAATACGGTCTTCTTTAAACCTGGTGCTCGTTTGGTTCTATGTGCTTTCATTACACGCGGGGGAGAAGCATGTAAGCAAATAAATACACTACTTTCTATTCTTTACAGCTACTAGTGTGGCTAATTTTATTATTGAAATATAAAAATATGTACTCAATAATAACACACCCTGACAATGATGGAGGATGAAATTTGGATAATCTGTAATGTCTCTTCTTGTTTTTAATCTTTAATAGATTAAGATCAAACAAAAACAAAACAAAAGTAAGTAAATATTCAAAGCAATAAGAAGTGAAATCTGAGATTTAAGAAGACATTACATGCAATATGTTTCTCAGGACTCTATATGCTAGTGTGATGCTCTGTCATCCAAATGCTCACTCCAAAGAGCTTGTCTCTTTTAACTCACTGACATAAACAACTTTGATATAATTTTGTCTGAAGCTGCCCACCTCCTTCTGGTCTTATTTGTATTAATGCTAAAATACATACCAAATGGAAAGAATTTCTCTCATTAGTAGTCAGTGTCCTTTTGGGGTCTATTAGATTAATTTTCTCTCACTTATCTCGTGGTTAATGGCATTTCTACACATAACCATTGCCACATTATATTTAGAAACATAAACTAATGCTTTGTGCATGTTTATTACTCTTTTCCACATACAATTTCCTGTCCAGTATATGATACAAATAATAAAATCCCATTGCTTAATCTTTTTGCCCTTAATGTCCTATAAATGTGACTATCATTTGGCTTGATCTTTGCTTTTATAAAACCATGCACTCCTTTTTAAAAACTGTTTTCAATAACGTGAAAATTTTTGCAAAAGTATATTTTCCCTGTGGCATCCAGTATCTATCTGTCAGTTTTATAATTTTTGCTACCTGTAAGTCTATTATTTAATCAATCTACTTATTAAAATATTTTGACCATTTGCTGTAAGGTGTCATTTTAAGTATTATACCAAAATAATAGCTGTCATAAAAGTGGTACCTGTAGACCTGTAAGGCAGTCATCAAAGGTACATATTTAAGCTACCATCAAAGTCAATTCAACACAGAATGTTGTCTACAATATTTTTTTTTATGTTTTTTTTCCAGTACCAGAAATCGAACTCATGATCTCATGCTTGCCAGGCAGGTGCTCTGCCACTGAGCTAAATCCCCAGCCCCTACAATATTTTTTATGCCCCACTCTATTATGTTTTATGTTTCTAATGGATATTATATGAATATTCTTGATACCAAATATACTTGTAAGTTCTGAGAAAGCATCACCAAAAATAGTTATTTCCATAATGAAGATGGCTTCTTGATGAAGCATGATATTTTGTTAGACCAATATTGTGTTTATGTGGAAAAATATTTATGTAGCTGAGTTCACAGAGACTGCATTACTTTATGCCTTGACTGTTTTCACTGTAACACTGTTAATGTAGTATTTTCTCATCTGATCATAAAATCATTATGAAACATCTTTTAATCACTGTCTGGTAACTCAATAATAAAGTTGATGTCATTCCCATGATTTTCCCGTCTTATTGATGCAAATTGACACAAAAAGTGTAAATTTAAGATATATAGGATATTTTGATATGTATTGTGAAGTGATTTCTATATATCTGAATCCTCATGTTACTATTTTATTTGTGTGGTAAACACTGACAATGTCTATTCTCAACAAAATTTTAATTATATATTATTATATTATTAGCTATGGTCATTATTCTGTATATTATATCTCAAGAAATAATTCATCCTGAATAACCAAGACTGTACTTTCTTCTGTAGTTTACCTATTCATTAGGTGACTGCTTCTTGTACTATACACAAATTATTAATTTAATGCAGTGCCATATATTTAGTTTGCTTTTGAGGGATCATATCCAAAATATCATTTCACAGTCCAGTATCATGAAGGCTTTCTCTATGTTTTCTTGTCATAGTTTTACAGTTTAGGGTCATATGTGTAAGTCTTTAATAAAGCATTATGAGTTGCTATCTTTAGTTTGAGATTAGGATCCAATTTCATTATTTGTATGTAGATATTCAATCTCTGCTGTACTGTTTCTGGAAGAGACTATCGTTTCCCTCACTGGGAGTTCTTAGTATTCTTGTGGAATAGTATTTGAATGTAAATGCATGATTTACTTTGGGGTTTTCATTTTACATGAACTTCTATAGACAGATAACTCAACTCTGCTGAATTGGGAGAAGATACTACTATAATTGTAACACTCCAGGGAAAAAATGAGAGACTTTCAGCATTAGGGCAGGTTGTGGGATAAAGAAAAGGCTTAGAATCCTAAGACTTTCTTTTCCCCTTCCCCTAGAGAGAAGATATAAAAGATCTTTAAAAACCATAGCCTGTCCAAACGGTGAGGGTATTATGGTTTTGAAGCTAGTCACTAAGGACGAAAGGATATCATTCCTTCTGCAAATCCAAAGACAGCATTGCAAGACTTCAAGGAAAACGTAGAAATAATCAAGAAAGCATTATAGCAATAAATGAATGTAATAATTTTCTATATCTTTCCCGATGAAATGGAGATCTATAGATTGCCTAAGATTTCATAATTGTTTCACTGAAGCTCAAAAACAATTGCTTTAAGGAAGTTCAGGTAGCTGGAAGAGAACACTGACAACTTAATGAAGTCAATGAAACAACAGATAAAACAAATTTAAATAAAATAATGGATAGCATAAAACAATGAGGCAGAAATTCTGAAACAGTCAGTGAAGGAAGAATGGAGCTTATTGCCTTCACTTTTGAAACTGAGAATGTCTTCTAAAGTATCCTTGAAAAAGATAATTTCTTTACTATCAGCTTTCATAGAATAATTAATTTTACATTTAATTTGTGATTCACCTGGAACTTACCTTACTGCATTAAATGAGGTGAAAATATACATTCACTTCTCCAATTGTGAAGAAATCCTAACAGTTATTGATCATTTGCTCAGTAATTTATAATACTTTATATCATACATTATATCTTATATAAGGTAAGATCACTTCTTAAACTAGCTATTAGACATTCACAAGATGTCAATCACATATACCCACCAACACAAATTATCTGTGCATTCACAGCTAATATGTTTATTCATTTATAATACATACATATATTATTGACAATCCATATGTTACACATACATATTTATATTTATGTTGAGATTAAGTAAAATATAATTTCTTATACTTTTACCTTTCTCACGGTGAGTTTTATTTTGCATTTCACCTATTAATTATGACATAAGTTCCATTATTTTCACTTCCAATCATGTTTCAAATTCCTTTACACTTACTCTTTCCTTCAGCATCATTCTTTCTTTGTAGATTTGTCATTTACTTCCATATGACATGTACATGTTTTGATAAATTTTCCTAAAAATCTCATTTGGCCTACATTATGGTTTAACTGTAAAGTATCTCCCCAAATTCTGCTTTGTGTGAAAGGAGATTGTATCATAGGGGCATTATAGTAATCATTCATACTTGGGATTGATCTATGGGCTTCACAAAATGTAGTGTTTGGAGTGGGTCGTGGTTGGAAGTCGTATCACCTAGGAAGGTGTATCTCCCTCCTTGGCTCCTCCCTTTTCTCTCTGCTTCCTGGTGACCGTGATGTGAGTAGCTTCCCTGGATAAGACCCTACTACTGTGCCCTTTCTTCCTTGGAGCCAGTCAGCCACGGATTGATTCTTGTAGAAACTGTAAGACAGAATAAGCCTCTTTTCCTTAAAGTGTGGGTATCAAGTACTGTTTCTCAGTGATGAGAAAGCTGAATAAGAGAGACTATAACTTAATTTCATTCAATTTACCTTTGTTCTCTCTCATCTTTAGGTAGTCTTCTAATTCTTGGTTATGCTACAACTTCTGATGTCTTTATATTTCTTGGTTTACTTTTGGAAACAGTTTTTAAAATAGTTAATATGGCTCAATCATAAGTGCTATATGTAACTAGGTGTGTGTTTGCTGCTGTGCAAAGTATGTTTTCTTTTTCTTTCTAATTGCATTAACAGGTTACTGCATATACACTGTGATCATATAATTTTATAGCTGAAACCAAATCTCTGGCTCTCTGGCTCTTTTTGGGAGCCTGGAATCGAACTCAGAGTCTCACACATGGCTAAGCAAGTGCTCAATCTCTAAAATGTATCCCGAGGCTTCATCTTAATCTCATTTTGTGAAAGTGAGAGTGCTAATAATAATAATACTAGAAAAGGAAACTAGAGATACTAGGTCTCTTGTTAATGGAGAATGTAGGTGTAGAAAATTCATAAAAAACTTTTTTCTTTTTATTTATATGATTATATTAGATAACAGATAATCCTGTATATATTTAGGGTGTACAACATGTTTTGATATATGCATAAGTTGTCTAATATTTATTTATTTATTTATTTATTTTAATGTACGTGATGCTGGGGATTGAACCTAGGACCTTGTACATGCAAGGCAAGAGCTTTACCACTGAGCCACATTCCCAGCTCCAATACTTTGCAATCCAGAAGTTTCAGGCATTTTTTGGAGCGGGGAGGGTACCGGGGATCGAACACAGGACCTTGCACTTTCTGGGCAGGTGCCTGTGCTTCTGAGCTGTATCCCCAGCCCTTGTCTAATATTTAAATAAAATGAATTAACATATGCATTTCCTCACATACTTATTTTTATGGCGAAAATATGAAATATATTTTCTTAGAAATTTTCAAGTGTATTGTTTCTAACCATAGCCAACATGTTGTACAATAGCTCTCTTGTGGTTTTTTTTTTGTTTGTTTGTTTTGTTTTATTTTTTGTTTTGTTTTGTTTTTCTTCCGATACCAGGAATCAAACTCATGACCTTGGGCTTGCCAGGCAGGCACTGTGCTGCTGAGCTAAATCCCCAGCCCCTACAATAGCTCTCTTGAATTTGTTCCTCCTATATAACAAAGTTTATATCCCATACCCAATTTCTTCCTAATATCCTCATTCAAAATTTAGCCCTTAGTAGTTCTTTCTGATTTTATGAATTCATTTAAAATAAAATGTTAAGTGAAAAGGAGGCATAAGAGAGAGAGTGGCAGATACAACACAATGTGGAATTAGCTATTTGTCTCTAATTAAACATGTTAATTCAATGTTGAGAGAAGCACATCACTGAAGTTGAGATATTCAAGTGATTTAAGTACATGGAGTAACTAATGAAGAGCGCTCTGTGAAGCCATTTCAGGGAGTGGCATTCTGAGCATAGGAGAGGAATAACATTGTTAGAAGGAAGACAGGAGGATGGGTTTGGATATAAATAAGTTTGCAGGAGAATTTGCATAACTGATGAAATTCTCATCACGGATACAAACACCAACACTGGATGATGCTGAAAATACTCATAAAATTTATCAGTGCCTCATTGGGCACCTGTATTGGAAATGAGACTTAACACATTTACTTTTTTTTTCAGTTGTAATTTCTGTAAAATGTATTGATCATCAAATTATTCTGAAAATATGCATTCATGTTTTCATGATCTTCATCTACATTTATTGTTGTATTGTCATTTTACAATTTTTCACCTTTAATCTATGGCCTCTCACAAATCTTCCTGTGAAACACTCCTAAGAAATAGAGTTTACACACAAATAAGACACAATATTTTCATCTCAGCCCTTAGCACTCCATTAAATACATTTCTTAGAAGTAAGTCTGTGTACTCGTTAGCTTTTCATCACTGGGACAGAACACTTGACACTTGCAACTAAAGGAGCAGGGGTGTGTTCTGACTCATAGTTTAAAATGTTTCAGTCCATGGTCATTTGGCTCCGAGGTACGAATGTCAAGCTTGGAAGGCCTGGTGGAGGAAACCTGCCCAGTTCGTGTGCAGCAGATAAACACAGTGCTGCAAAGAGCCTGAAGGAAAGATGTCAGGGGCCAAGGGCCAGAAATAGTCCTCAAAGTCGCATCCTCAAGACCCACCTCCTGCAAATTGAGCCCACTGCCTGATAGCCCCTTCAGCTTTGAACTCACCTATGCATTAGGTTAGTGCCCTAGCTATCCAATCAGCTCTCTTAGGAGTCTCTTCATTAAGCCAAGTACACAGTCAAGTTTACCTTGGCACAAATATGTAATTCTTGCTACAGTAAATTGTATTTGCTCATTCTATGTAGCACTTCTGTCATGCAATATAAGTTGTGTTTGGCCTATGATTTTGACATAGCTGTGCACATTTGGAGGGCTTTGCAGACAGGACATGGAGTGATTCATCTTTGTGAGGGACTGCAGGACCTTTTTAGACAAGAAAGGATCCATCAAGACAAGAATTATCTCAGTTAAACAAGTTGTTTCAATGACCCTGGGCCAGTGTAAACTTGAGGAATAAAAAGCTCGCTGCTCATGTTCATCCTTTCCCACTAGTGCTGCAAAACCAGTCTTCTGAAGACTCCACCATCTTATGTGGCCCACTCATTTTTCCCCCAGGTACTCTCAGCATGCAGTAAAACTGTTCAGGAGAGTTCTGTAATTTTCACCTGCTTTTCTCTTTTCTTCTGTCTTCTCCCTTCCACCAATAGGCAGTTCCTCTCCTATGCCGCGTTCTTCTAGGGATTCAGTTACCAGACTTAACAGCAGAGCTGTGCACTACGAATAATCATTTGACCCATGCAAGAGGGTACCGGAAGGAATAGTTTCTTAACAAGTTTCACCCAAAGGACGAGCACTGTTTTTCACCATCCTTGTGGTACTCCCTATACCCATCATATCACATGTGACATCATTTATTTTCTAGTTTGCTTTTGTGTTACTGGGGATTGAACCTAAAATGCCAGAACTAAGCTACACCACCAGATCTTTTTTAAAAAAAACTATTTTGAGACATAGTCTTGTTATGCTGGGCTTGAATTTGTGATCCTCCTGCCACAGCCTCCAGGAGTGCTGGGATTACTGGTGTGCAACAGCATGCTTGACTTACATTATATATTTTTAATGAACTCTCTATTAACATCTCCACTTACTTTTATTTTTCCCTAGGCAGTAATTCTCACATAATCACAAGTTTATTGTGCTACCATAGTTACAGAATATGTATACATACTATGCACAATATGTACGAGTCAAATAACTATAAAGATTAGCATAAAAAACAAGAAGGTGATATTTAGTATAGACATAATTTCATTTCAAGTAAAGTGGATAGAAAGACAGCTGCTTATTTTATTTACTTATGGGAACAAGGGTTTGTTTTTTCTCACTTGTCTATACTTCATTTTATAAATGGTTAGAATTGATATAGCCTGTCTATGCTTTGAAGTAAACCATTTTAAAATATTTTTTGTTGTAATAAATAAGGATTCTTATACAAAAAATGGATATCATCCTATTTATCTGAAAGTCCAAATGATATGCTATAAAATGGGATTCCTAGCTGGTATTTTGAAGGATTGTTTGCCAAGGATAATTTATTGATTCTGAAGCATTTGAAAGAAAAAGATCAGAAAGAAGAATGAAAGGCCTTAAAAATAAGCAAGATTGATATTTTCTGTGGGCAAAGAGTTATTACAGAGTATATTTTCCTCAGCAAAGGATAATAAGGGCAAGAATATGGACATCTAAGAGTAGAAGAAAATTATTTGGACGTTAAAAACCTTCAATAAATACATTACTGTAAGTCATAATATAGACTTTTGCAGAACTCTACCAAACACACAAAGGCCTTTTCTAGCCATTTTTTGCAAAACATTGAATCATATTAATAAAAATACTATGTTGGCAAATATTAGCTTTCATTAGGGTTTATAAGTTACCCTTCCAAATTTCTCTATAAAGTACATTCAGTGACTCTTCCTACTAGCAATGCAGTATGGTACAGTTCACAAATCGCAACTTTATACAGCATGTTATTTCAAATAACTTTCCTCTTATTGGTTACAAGATGGAAACAAAATGATTTTTCCAAGGATTTTGTGGTTTAAGTGGTAGTATGCATAAGGAACAACCTATGTTGTTTAATTTTCACTTGGTTCTCATTTTCACTTTACAAATTAAAATTTCTTCCCTTTACTGTTGGCAATAGTTTCAGTCTCTGGGTACCTGAGTTTGACTTAAGCACTTGAAAAATGTGTTAAACTTGCATAACTATCTTGGAGAAGAAGCTACCTAAAATTAGTTTTTTAATTGAGGATAAAAGACATGGTTTCTTATCATATAACTTCATCTGCTGTATGTCATTGACTCTAAATGTCAGGCCATTTTCCAAAAGCTAGCTTTCCTAATTTCCCACAGTTAGTTCTGCACACTCAGACCAATTGACCCATTTCAGCAAATCTCCCTGAATCTAACTTTAAACATTGCTATTGCTGCTAGTGCATAAAGATTACATGTTTTCATTCATTTAACAAAACTGCTCATTACATGTTTTCATTCATTTAACAAAACTGCTCATTTACACTAGAAGAGACTGTGTTAGGTGTCTTAGTTACTTTTCTTGCTGCTCAGACAAAATTCCTGACATCCAAAGTCAAAGGAGGAAAAGTGTGTTTCAGATCACAAGTTGTACCAGTTTCAATGCATAATCAGCTGGCTCCAAGGCAGGGTGGCACATGGCAGAGGGGCAACAGTTCATGGTGGACGGGGCAGCAAAAACAACAAGAAGCTTTAACAGCAGCTTTCTGCCCCTTTTATCTTATCGAGACTACTGGCATTAGGGTGATGCTAAACCAATCAGTGGTCCAACTTAAGAATCACACACCTTTAATGCCAGTATTGCACCAGGAACTAATCACACACTCCAGATCCCACACCTCTGAAAAAGCCCTATGACCACGTGAGGCTTTGGGGGTTATTGAAATACAAGCCATAACTAGATGCTGAAGATTCCAAAGAGAATATAATTGAATATTTACTTGGAAAGAGATCAGGACATAGTTAAGAAATAAAGTAAAAAACAGTTTTAGTTCATTATTTCATGAAAAGGAAAGTGACACATACTGGTTCTGTGGGAAATAGGAAAAGCATCCAATCTAGCATGTTAAAGAAGGCTTCCTAGAGGAGGTAAGAGCTGAACTTAATCACTCATGCATTCATTCATTTGGAAAACGTGGCCTGATCATCTACTATGATTGTGTAAAGCATTTTCCATTTCCAACATATGGAATTGAAAAAATGCAACTCGTTCCTGACCTTTTGGAGATTACATTCTATCAGGGGAGACAGACAATGAGATAATCACTCAAAATAAATAGAAAATTTCAAAAATGTTAATGAATGCAAAGGAGAGGTAGTACCCAATATTAGAAGAGCTTATACGACACATACTTGACCTAGTTTCAGGATAAGTTATGGGAGCATAAAGGAGAGCTGTCCTCCCTTATTTTAGAAAGAGATCTGAAGGATGAAAGGAGTTGATCTGTTGAAGTTAGGTCATGGTCTGATTCGAGACACAGAATAGCATATTTTGGAGGGAATTCAGGCATTGAGGTCTTCTAGCAGTCCTTTTGTGAATAATATCCCTTTTCTTTGTCTCAATTCAGATCAATTCACAAGGAAAAAGGCAAATTTCAAGGGCATAAAGAAATTCTGTTATCAATTTTATTAGCAACAAAATTATTGGAGAAAGTTGCTGGGGTGGGATGAGCAATTTATTTCTATTATGGATACCAAGTGTACTTATATGTAACTGCTGTACTAGTGAGGTTTCTGCAGAGAAGCAGAAACAGTAAGAGATAAATAAATAGATTATATATATATACAGAGAGAGAGAGAGAGAGAGAGAGAGAGAGACAGAGACAGAGACAGAGACAGAGACAGAGAGAGAGAGAAATACAGATGTTATTATATAAGTGGAGATTATGGGAATTGCCTCATGAGATTTTGGAAGTTGAGAAGTTCTATGGTCTGCCATCCTCAACCTGGAGACTCAGGGAACTGGCTGTACAATTCATTCTGAGTGTCAGTAGTGTATAAGTCCAGGCAGCAGAGGAAGAATTTGCTTAAGAAGAAAGACGAATTTCACATTTCTTCTAAGTTTTTAATCTGTTTAAGCTTGTAAAAAATTAGATGCTGCACACCCACATTAAGGAGGACAATGTTTTTAATTCAATCTACTGATTCAAATTCAAATATCATCCAGAAACGCCCTCACATACACATCAGAAATAAGGCCTTATTAGTCATTTGAGACTCCCTCAGCCTAGTCAAACTGATGTGTAAAATTACCTCAAATGCCTACTTAGCTCTGGATCATTCATAGGCTCCATACATGAGAAAGGCCTTTTGTAGCCTGTTGGAGCATGACATACCACCAATCTAGGCTACAGGTTTTGCAGAGTGATTCTGACAGTGGATAGGAGTAAAAGGTACAGCTAGGAGAGTCCTGCTGGTAAACCATGAGAGGCAGGCATGGTATAGAGACAGGAGAGGCTTGTGGAGCGAAAACTGCCTGGAGAAATAAGAAAATCAGTGGGAGCAATGGTGGTCTTGAAAAAGGTAAGTTAGGCTCAATAGTCAGGCTGGATATGTAAGATCAAGGATGAATGTAATTTGTCTGCATTGTTTTCATGAGATGAATCCATTTCAGAGTGTTTGGATTATAGTAGTAAAAGTCAATGATGTTTTAGAGATAAAAGTCCTGAGAAGTTTGGAGGCATAAATCCACACAAACAGAAAATTCTTCCAGGATGATGGATAGAACTGGACTGCAAGCATTTGAATCTTCATATCAGAATCCCTAGTGAATATTAGTGAGAGTAAGGCTTGCGGTAACACAGTAATGAGAAAAGGTTAGATCATTGCTGAAACTGGAAAATGATGAGAATAGTTAATGATTCTTCTGCACCCACCCTTCTACTTGACCACACAGAGAAAATAATATTTAAGTGAAGATTTAGCCATTGTAAAGAGAGATTAACTTATTGTGATTTAAAATACTTTCTGTAACTATGTTGTGGTTCTGGTTATGGATAGATATGTTTTCATAAGTGATCTCTGCAGTTCAAAGCCACAAAAATTAAGAAAAGTTACTTTTCTCTTGTTGCTGAGACAAAATACCCAATGCTCAATACTAAGGAAGGAAAGATTTATTAGCTCACAGTTTGTACAGGTTTCAGTCCATACTCGGCTGGCTCCAAGGCAGAGTGGCACATGGCACAGGGCAACTGTTCATGGCAGTGGCAAACAGCAGCAAGAGCAAAAAGAGGAGGGGCAGCGAACCTTTTTTCCTCCCTTACCTTTTATGCTGGCTATCCATCCATGCCCACAGTCTCAGTGCCCTCCTCTTGCACAGACTCAGGATGAATAGCAAAAAACATTGCAGAGGTAGAAGGACATGTCCTTTTCACCCCAGGTTATAGAACTGCTGAGTCACTTAACCAAACCTCTAGACTGTTCAAGTTGACACAATGTGTCAACCAAAACAACCCCAAACTGTCGTGGATTAGTAATGCCATTTCTGTGAGGAGCAGGATTGATATCAGCTTCCATCAGGCTTTACACTCAAGGTCCTTTAATCCAAATATGCTCACTGAATAATTGGCACAAGAATAAGTACTCTTGCATGACCCTAGGACTATGTGAAATACATCTTCCCTTTGCATTCTTTCCCAAAAGCTTTAGGTTTTGGCAAAAATTTTATGTTTGCACTACAATGCCCATGTGGAATAGGAAGCATCAAATTCAACAATTTTGAAGATATGATGAACTTAGAAGTAGATCAAAAAGAATGGAAAAAAATACCCACATAATGTGAGGTTTGAGTTGTTTGACTCCTAAAATTTTGTCCTTATTTGTAACTTTCCTCCCTTATCTCATCTATAATTTTTATCTTCCAAATTATAAAGTATATCAAAATTGAATGCAAGTTTTGAGGAGAATGATAATAGCTAATAGTTTTTGTGTTTATTTTTTACCAGGTAGTGTTTTAAATGCTTTACATGTATGGACCCATTTAAACTTGCTTTACATGTGTTAACCTATCTTAAAATGTTCTGAGATAATTTGCCATTATCATTCCTATTTGCAAATAAAGACAGTCTCAGATCCTTTTAGTAACTCGTCTAGGGTCACACAACAAGCGGTGGAGGTAGGATATAAATACTGAGAAGTCTTTCTCTTAACCACTTATGCTCTAATGCTTTTCATGAATCACTTAAATGAAACATAATATTGCCTATATTTGCTTCAGGTCTTTTTCATGCAAAATAAAATATTACAGATTTTAGCCCAGATCCTTTCATTACGTACTGCTTTCCAGTTATGTCCTTTCCATCCTACTCAAAGATAATCATTAGCTTGGCTTTTTTGTTTATAAGTGCCATGCATGTCCCTATAAATTTCCTATGTATATGTTTGTGTATAAATAATACATCAAATTATATTTGTCATACTTTTGTTTTCTTGGTCTTTTTGAGACAGGGTCTCGCTATGCAGTTCAGGCTGGCCTTGAGCTAACTTTGTAGCCCAGGCTGGTCTCAAACTCGCAGTGATCCTCCTGCCTCAGATTACAGGCATGTGCCATCACACCCGGCTGGCATACTTTTATCATTTGCTTTTATGCTTGACATGAAATTTTTAGGATGTATCCTTATTGATATAGAGAGACCATTTTGTGCATTTTTATTGTCTACAGCGTACAAGAGCAAACATACAGACTGTGCCAGTTCTGTTATTTATGGGCCTGTAGTAGATTGTATCACTCTTGCTGGTTTGTCGTTTCTCCTGGAATCCTTACTCTTTTTACTATGTCCTTTCAATGTCTCACATTAGAGGCTGAATATTTTTCCCTAGAAAGTTAATGTTAGGTCTGGCCGTAAGACTTCTTTTGGTCACAGGAATGTTTCCAGGCATGACACAAGAGGGATAAGAAAATTGTACTTTTATACAATAGAATATTACTCAGCTGTAAAGAAAGATAAACTTGAGGCTTTTAGAGGTAAATGGTCACAACTAGAGACCATACTCATAAGTGAAATAAATCAAACATACATGTGCAAACACCGCACTGTTTCTCTAGTGTAAAGACTGAAAGAGTTAATTTAAACTAGGAGATATGATAGACATTGTAAATTGATAGGAAAGCACTCAAAGGTAAAGGATAACTGGGATATGGGAAGAGAGAAAGCAAAGAAGGAGAAAGTTTGTATGTATGTATATGCAGGATAGTTAACATGGCTGTTCTACTGTCTTGTATTTCTTTGCTGAAAGAAACTGTCAATGAGTCCTTGGTTGATCAGCTTTGTATGTCTATATCTATTTTCATGAGAAACCACTTTGAAGATATCAATATGTAATACAACAAGCATTGTTAATTCCCTACCACTGTTTGTAACTCTGTACTGTTCTTTGCTATTTTGTAAAATGTCGACTGTCTGTTAATATTTTCCTCCTTTTATTTTTAAAATAAAAAACAAACAAAAAAAAAAAACAAGAGGGACTAGAAGTGTTTTCTCTGTTTGAGTCTGCTCTTGCAATTCTGGCATCACTGTAAAGGAAAAAAAAGACCCAAATTAGTCCACTTGGTGAAGAAGCATGGGAGGCCCATAGAGCAAATCCAATCCAAACTTGTAACCTGGAAGTAAGACCAGCTTAGCCCAGATGAGAACATTAATGCCTCTGTAGACAACCTACAGGCATGCAAGTGAGGAAGGAGGCATTTTAAAGCCTTTGAATTTGGGGTGCTCTCTTATGCAGCCTTATTTCAGATGTAACTAATGGAGACAAACTTTGTTTTCCATATTTCACTACTAACAACCATGCTGCAATAATGTGTCAGTTTCCTTTTTTTTTTGTCATCTTTTTGAGACAGGGTCTCACTATGCAGTTCAGGCTGGCCTTCAGCTCACTTGGCAGCCCAGACTGGTCTGGAACTTGCAACAATCCTCCTGTCTCAGCCTCCTGAGTGCTGAGATTACAGGTGTGCATCACCATGCCCCGCAGTTTCTTTAAGAATATATAACATTTCTACGAAATGCACAAGTGGAAGTGGGGAAGCTGATTGATACATACTTCCTAGACACCCTGCGAATTTTGTCTGTGAGGGAATTGTTACAAACATACCAGTTTTAGTCTTCATTTCTCCACTTCATCAATAAAAGTATTTTCAGAATTTTATTTGTCTTTCTGAAAGAGATGCAATATTTAATTTTAATTTATATTTCCCAGATTTTTTATTTTAAAGAGAAAAGAACAAAACCAGTCTAACAAAACAAAGACAAAAACAAAACAGCACAAAAACAGTAAAAAACGATACAGAATTTCAAAACAAGGTGATAGGAAATTAATAATGGCTGCTGTAGTACATATTATTATCTTTAAAGTAGTTGCTCAGATTACCAGATATAGGTACATAAGATTGATCAAACAATTAAACATTAAGTGTTCCTTTCAATAAACCTATAGAAATTAGTAGTACTATTATTTTAGCTATCTTGTGTTTATATACATATTTTTTCCTTTCCTTCTTTCTTTCTTTTCTCCTTTCCCTCATCCCAGTTGTTCTTTCCTATTGAGTAGTTTCTTTACCTTTCACAGTATCTATTGTACCTTTCAGATTTTATTTACTATTTCAGGTTCTTCCACTGGGGAGACAACATAGTGTTTACACATGTGGGTCTGATTTATTTCTCTTATGAGTGTGGTCTCTAGTTGCATCCATTTACCTACACAGGCCTTGAGTTTATGTTAATGAGGCTAATCATACTATATTTATTGACCACTTAGGTGTGTGCATATGCATGTTTTCCAATCCTATTCTTTGTCTATTTATCTATTTATTTTGCAAGATTTTTAATATCTTAATTTTTCATATTCATTTGTTCTTATATTCATTGCTCCCATTGTCCATAATTTATTTCCTCCCTCCCTTCTGTTCTTCCTTCCTTAATCCCTTCCCTCCCTCCCTCCCTTTCCCTACCTCTCCCTTCTGTTTCCTTCTCTTGCCTCTCCTCCCCTCCTTCTCTCCTGCACATTCTCTCCCCTTCCTTCTGGAATAAGAACCCAAGGCCTTGTGCAACCATTGAGCTCCAGTCTCAAACTGTGTAATTTTCATTTTAGTTGATACTATTGTTTTATTTAGGGCAACACCTTGGTTTACCAATGCTTCTGTTCAAGAACAATTTGGTTTGCAAACAGAAGCCTTGGGCAAAATTTTGCTTCCATTAGCAAACTTAGAATCATGTGACCAAGATGACCTTGGCCACCTTCCTGAGAATCGTGAAACTAATTAAGTGCCTCATTCAAGGTACCCTCTTGAACTCCCTAAGGACATTCATTTTAAAATCTGTAGCTGGAGGATTAGGGAGAATTTTCTGTAAAAAGCTAGAAATTACAGTTAATGTTTTAGATTTTGTACATCAGACAGTTTTCCTTAGAACTTCCGAACTCTGTCTTGTATGACAAAAGCAGCCAGAGACAGTACACATGAGAAAGGACTTTTAGGTGTTAATAAAACTTTATTTAATGCACTTTAAGATAGATTAAACACAAGGGGATCTGAATAACATTTTATCTAGAGTAAATTCATATTAGGAGGGTTAAATTTTTGTCATTCTCTTCAGAAATATGTCCTTTAATTTTTTCTTTGTATCTTATACTTTCTGTATTTTTTTTTGTTTTAAAGATAAAAGAATGAAAACATCTTAACAAATACACATTGTCCTTTAAATTTTGATTTCTCATTAAGAGGAAGTCTTTTTTTTCTTGTTTCTCTTTGTGTTCTGTAAATTACTCTATCATCACTTGCTTTGTTTTTACTTCCAAGTAGGCAACTGCCTCCACCCAGTGGAAATGCCTCTGTTCCAGTCAAAGTCAGGAATTTTCTGTGAAATGTCTTTGCCAAAATGTGTGATAACCTCTTTTCTTGAGTCTATTTCCTGGTGCTATACATAATTCTATCATTTAATATATTGCACTCTTTTTCTGTCAGGAGACAAAAATAAAGGGAGGAATTAAATGCAGTTTTCCTAGCATGCTTCTAACTCATTGGAAACAGGATCTTTCACTTCTGTATATCTAGTGACTAGGAAAAATGTTTCCCAGGTCCCAGTGACATTTTTTTATGAGTTTTAGAGGAATATGGATTTAAAAGAAACAGTAAAAGTAAATGGAAATATACTACTTAAAATGTTTCATTTTTCTAATATTATACACGACTAACTGCAAAGGAGAGACCTTTAAAACATATTTAGAAGATTCTTTCTTACTTCTTAATCAATAAGATTTGATCTGGAATGAGTTCTTTGCTCTAATGAGTATTCTGGCAGATTCATTTAAAGTTAACACAAACAAAACACTTCTTTTAGTAATAAATAAGAACAATTAGAACTACTAATGATTGCACATACACTTTATCTAAACATAATTTGAAACAATTTATTTAAGAACTTTTGTACACAGAAAAATCGTGAAAGTGAGTTAAAAAGTTGGAAATCTCAGAAGAATATCAAAGTGATTATCACTAAGGACATAATTGAGAGATTTGAAGGTATATTTCAAAGGTATGCTTTTTGTTTTCTGACCTAAAAATTATTGAAGACATGCTTGTATGAAGTTGATTTTCAATTTTCTTATTATCTTAATTGCTCATAATTTGTATTCTTTCTTCGCTTAATTTTAACATTATTCAATGAAACTTGCCTATTTTTAAGGGATTTTCACATCATGATTTTTACTTTATATTTTATGAAATGTATGTCACTTTTTCTTTGTCTTTGTTTTTATCTGTAAGTTAAATATAGCACCATAATTTTATATCAATTATGATCACAGGTGGAAACATTTGTGTATGATTTAAGAAACTAACAATATCCAGATGCTTGAGAACCTGGTAATTGCTCAGAAGTAAGAAATCATGAAAACAGAAGCCACTGGGAAAAGCCATTTCTCCCTCAAGTCTGTGAAGTTGCCTTGAGGTGAAAGTCTTTAAGGCTGGAATATTGCACTGCACTCAGCTAAAAGTAGACATGAGTTGTTGTTGTTGTTTTTTTTTTTTTTTTTTTTTTTTTTTTTTTGTAAATCAAGATCCACTCAGGGTTTCTCCTGCACTACGTCAGGGGAATGCCAAGATCTAACCTAAGTTGTGGTTGAAACACCCTGCAATATTAATATATATGGTGTTACCTAACAGGTCCTTATGTGGTCATTGATGACAAAACACTTAAAGGAACAATAAGGGTTAATGGCTGCCACATTGTAAAATATTTTGAATAAAAATTAGTAATAATTACATTTATTTGAAACAATGGGCTGTTTGCACAGTGCCAACTGTGCATGCTCAAAATGTGCACTTTTAAAAACTGTTAGTGTTTATCTTCATATGGGATGTATTATAGTGTACTGGGACATGACACGGTATATCTTTGCGTGAAGTCAAGCAAAAATTACAGCATTTGTTCTGTTAGGATTAAAATGGAAAGCTATTGTATCTCACCAAAAATATTTCAGAATGGAAATATTTTTGAGAAAATGTAGCTAAGTATGCTGATTTAGGAAAGTGCTTGTTTTAGGTTGAAGTTCAATCCAGAAAATGCTTGTTTTCAGTTGAGGTTCAATTTAATTTGAGTTGGGAATTGGTAGTTATAATGATGCGTTGAATTATGTCACTAATGTGAGCAGCAGTAGAATACTAAAAGTTGCTATTTTAAGCAATTTCTGAACATTAACAGAATTGTTTCAAAGTAGAAAATTGACTTTGCTGCCTTTAAGAATCCTATGAATGTAAGAAATTGTAACATATCACATAATATAGAAAGGCAAGTTCAAAGAATTGTAGCAGATACTGCACGTCAACTGTTGCTCTTTGCCACATGTGCTGCATTTGAAATTTTGGACAACAATTTTTAGAGGAAACAATCTATGACTGACTAAAAAAAAAAAAAAAAAAAGCCAAGTGTTATAGTCATTTTTTACTGCAGGGGGCAGTAGAGAATAAAAAATCATAATGTTTCCCCTAGCAGTATATATGTAATGGGATTATGGAAGCCAGAAGAAAATGGATTTTATGAATCCAAGCAGGAATTCTCTGTGTTTAGTATATCCTCGTGGGATTGTTTGTAAAATGACAGTCAGGGTGTCCATTCAAATCATCTGGGGGCCAATAACTGCTTTTCAGCCATGTTTCAGTATTTTCATCTACAACCTGTTCAAGATTTTAACACAGGCAATGTGATTCCTGGGAAAAACTCATTAAAATTCTCTATATTTCCAAAGGGCATATCTGTTTGTGTACATGTGCACACGTGAGCTGGCAGGCTCATGTACACACACCTCACCTCTAAAGCCGAAGAGATAAGAATGTGCTAGCATACCATTACGATAACACACTCAAGCAAGTGATATCATAAAATAGTGCGAACAAAAGCTATGCACTGAGTATCTTCTAAGGCACAGGAACTGTGATAAGTCATTTATATATTAAATTGCTTTCAGTTTTATGAAATAATCCCATTTCTACAGATAAGGATAGTGAATCTCAGTAATTTATCCAGAAACTGCATGCTAAAAATGCCTAATGTTGATATAAAAACATATGCTCCTTTTGTTATTTTAACCTGCCTCTGGATAGCCATATGGAACACATTCAGCATAAGAAGTAATAATTATTGGTTAGAAACAGATTTGAAAATCTCATAAGTGTTTTTGTCAACAATTGCTATTTTACAAGACTCAGTGTTTAAGGAGGACATACTGTTACCGCTTCAACATTCAGTCTGTACTTGTTAAAAATCACATCTCCAGACTAATAGATTTCAAGAGGCTACCTTACTCTACTCCTGAAGTAATTATGGCCCCATAGAATAAGCTTTTGTGTTCAAAACATAGGTCTGGTTGTGCTGTCTAGAATTATGGAGTCACAGGATGAGATGTGAAAAGCCTTTTTGGCTAAAGAAAGAATGAATTAATATTTTGCTATTACTCTACCATGATCACTTCATTAAGGATCCTGCTTTTATTATTTCACAGAAGACTGTTAAGGGCATCTAAGAGAGGGAGCACTTTGAGTGCTTATCAAAAGTAAACAAACCCAGATCCACCCTCATCTTTGTTTTCACTTTACCAAAAGCTACATACATACTCCAAGAAGAAAATAGACACAGAATGGATTAAATTCAGAAGTAAGATTCTAAAAGATAATTGAGAATCCCTAAACAATATGCGAGTTAAGCTATAAGATAACCAATACCAATAAATTCTGTTAAAGAATTATCAGAACTTACCATAATAGATTGTTTGACCTTATATAGAGCATGAAGTTCAGTTTTTCTAACATCATCACTTTAGAAATACAAAAAATTGGCTGAGGATATACCTCAGTGGCACAGTGCTTCCCTAGCAAGTGTGAGGCTGTGAATTCTATTCTGGATACCAAAGAAAAAAAAGTGAATATGAAAATGCAGAAACTGGTCAACAGATAGACATCAGATTGCTGACATGCTTGCCCTATGCCTTGTGCTCATATCAGGGTAAAAATTATGACATCATTCCATAAGAAGCATTACTTAGGTGACTTGGAAAATGCACCCCCAAACCAGGAGTATAATTGTCAATGAACATATTACTACTCCAGCTGTGTGTGTAATGGGTGTTTAAAGAGTTTCCTTAACTTAGATTTATGAAAACAGCTCCTATATGCGTGTATCATTTCCTTTCATCAAAGACTGCCTGCATTCAGAGGCAGCTCTGGTTCCCTTCTTTTTCCTTCTGTCTTTGGCAATTCTTCAGATACTGCTCAGAACCCTTTTCTGTTCCATAGGTGGAGTTTTCACTGGCTACCCTTGAATGATCCCTTTTCTCTAGCAGAACCTTAATTACTAACTGCAGAGTTCATTTGTTTGATATTTCTTTTTCTTTCTTTTTTTGCATCAGAAATTGTTTAAAGTTCAGATTTGTAAATGACAGCTTTTTCCTCAATTGATGTTAAGAAGGCTATGTGTTCTTCTAAATTGGACCTGCTAGACACTTTGTTTGCCCAGGAAACAGTTCCTCTTTCTATGTGCATAGGTCTGTGGAATTCTGCTCCCCTAAATGATTCTTCTACTGTTATTCCATTTTCTTTGCAGAATTCTTGCTTCTTGACATGAATATATTCCTTTCATTTCAGTGGCATACAGATTGAGCTACACCAGTAACCTCCAGTTCAGTAGGCAAGACATTACAGTACTTTTTATAAGTACTATTTAAAGGCAGTATTTTACTTTTTATAAATACAATTCCATACCATCTATATTTGGAGATCCAAGGTCTACCCTTAGAACAGTTTCATTTCTGGTTTGCCTAGGATTGGGCCATTCGTATTTTGCTTATTTTTCATATCAGTTGAGGAAATAAAAGCACCCTGGTAACCAAACAGGAACCCATGGACGTTTTCAACACTTAATCATCTATGTAACTTGTTGTTATATCCATATTTTCTATCTTTTGCCTAGTACAGCAGAAATAGTGTCTTCCCTATTAAAGTCCTCTTCTCCCCATACACTGTGTATATCATTCTTTCTTCTGTGTTCAAGAACTCTAACCCCTCAACCAATCCTTTTCTCTCCTACACCATTGGTTTCTCATACTTTGCTGAATTATTCCCAGTAGCAAACAAATATCTTTTAATATCTCCCATCTCAAAATTACTTTCACTTTTTCCATCTAAATTCTCTTTTTTATATCATAATTTGCACATTTGTGTTCCTCTCAATACTAACTATCTCATTACATTGCACTCACTTTGGCTTGGGTTCCTCTTCCACTGAAGCTGCTATCTCTGGTCAACAGCTTTCATGGTGTCACATCCAGTTGTTAATGCTTCATTCTCACCTAATTCTATGCCTAAGCATTATGCAACAAAGCTAGCAAAGCAGTCTATGAAATTCTTCTCATCTTCACTTGAGTGATACGACCCTATCCAGACTTCCCCCTGTCTCAGCAGCTACTGTTTCTCATTCTTTATATGCTTCTGCCCATTCCAGGTATTAAATGCTGCAGGCGTCACAAAAATCATTCTTTACCCTTACAACTCCTCTGACTATACTCACTTTTCAATCTTGTGACTATATTTTACGTATATTTTTGCAATTCTATGAATTTACGGTTTTAGCTTGTATACTTTCTCAATTCCAAACTCATTTACAGCTGTCTATGTGCTATTTCCACCTGGAGCGCCTTCTTAAACTTGGCATGGTCAAAAGGGAACATTTAAACCCTGCCTTCGGCCTTCCCTTCATCGCATTCTCTTATGTCATCAACAGAAAAATCAGCAGCACCATTCATGCAGTTACTTAAACCAACATACTGTCTGTGCCTTGCTGTGTCTCTCTACCACATCCACTACATACAATCTGCTGCAAGAACTGCAATTTCTCTCTTTTTTTTCATGATGAACTTCCTTCCATTTCTGCAACACCCTCAGCCTCTTTGATTTTTTTCTCTATGCTTTGGGCCTATTCTTCTGGGAGTTATTTTCCGTATAATTTTATTATACTTCTTCTCTTGCATCATCTTAACCTCAGCGCCTCGTCAGGTCACGGGACGTGGTATGGTTTGATTGTTTCCCAGCAAAACCATGAGTTATAAATGTAATCCGAAGGAGGTTGGGCCATGAGGACTGTGCCTCCATGAATGAATTACCGCCTTCATTGCAGGAGTGAGTTCATTATCACCAAAGTGTGTTTGCTATCCGCTCAGGATTACAACTGAGCAAAGAACTTCAGAGTCTAGAAATGAAGTAACTCCATCAGTCCTTATTTCACCATTAGTAGACCGAACGTAATAGTACAATCTATTAAGCAGGGGAGCTGAAATGGAGGAGGCACAAACTGAGACTTTAAAATTGCGCATATTATATTGAGCATCACTCATTATTCTGCTTTAGCAACCCTGGTGATTCCTCTTCTCAACAGTTAAAAGAAATTTAGAAATTGGCTAGATGTCACTTTCTCCTATCACTGCAGTTTCCAAGACCAAAACAGCCTGAAGTTCTCTTTGCTATCACTCATGCTCCTGTATCATAGATGCATCTTTTGTTTCATTAAAATCTTTCTCATCTTTCCAATTCAAAGTGATCGAGGAACCTGATAGTGAGCACTTTAATTAATGATAATGACTTGAAAAGAAGTTCTGCATTTTTTTGAGGAAAAAAAAAACCATGCTGTGTGAGATACCATCTAGATGGAGGAGGCAATGGGATTTTCTCAAAAGAAAATTATTTTCTCTAAGTGCCTCTGATAGTAGTAGTTGAGATTCTCTAAAATGTGTGTTGAAATGAATTAGGCTTTAGATTATGACCATTAATCAGCTCTACCTTCAAAGATTTTGTGTCTGCATTTCATCTTTAAACATGTGAGGGCTTCTTAATAAGGGATGTTAGCTCATTCCTTTTTTGGAGTATGATATTGTCTAAAATGTTTAACATTACAAAATTTCAATATGCCATTCATGCATGTATTTTAGTAGAGATTGAATGTATCAGCACAATGTGATATTTTGGTTTAGATCTGCAATATACCTCAAACAGCTTACATGTTCAGAGGGGGTGCTTTTAGAAGGCACCTTGTACATGGGGCAGCCATGCCCACCAGTGGATTCATTCACTAATGAGCGCAGTAGCTGAGTGTGTTTTTAAGAGGTAGGGCATGACTGGAGACCGCTCACAAGAGGTGTGGTCTGAAAGGCTGTATCACTCACCGTGATTCCTCTCTTCTCTCTCTTTTCCCTAGATGCCACGACATTAGCAACTTTCCACGGGAGCAGGCCTTTCCACTGGAGCAGGCCTTTCCACGGGAGCAGGCCTATCCACCATGCAGTTTCTTGTTGGAACCAGCTGACTTTGAAGTGAATCATCCAAAAATCATGTGCCAAAATAAGCCTCTCTTCATTTAATATGTGGGTATTGGGTACTGTGTCTCAGTGAGAAAGAAAGTGACTAGGATATGCAATAAAAATGAAACAAAACAAAGGTAATCGTCAATCAAATAATCTTACATAAATAAAAATTTTAGTTTGTGAAGACTAGAAATATGTTCCATTCTCCTTCTTATCTTTTCCTTTAACCTCCCTGATTACAGGCAGTGATTCCTTGTGACAGCTCTTAGCATATCATTAAAGAAAAAAGAACATTTGAAGAATAGGTTCTACCTTTCTCCTTTTTGCAATCAGCACCATTTTGTTAAACAAAAAAATCTCTATCATATTTTCTCTTCTGAAAGTGACATAAATAAATTTTAATAAGAACCTTCAAGGTAGTCAGTCTGTATGTATTGAAGTGGCTACTGAAACTTAAGACCTTTCTCATAGGTGAAGAATTGTAAGGCTCTGAACAATAATAAAGATAACTTGCCACTTTATGAGTATATGATTTTCAAGTATGTGTGACTGCACAGATTGTGGATAACAAGATAAAATTTTGTCCAGGTTAAAATTAGATAGGCTTTTCAGAGTCTGCACAATGTTATGACTGTCCTGGGCACCGGCTCATTTTACTTCTCACTCATTTGAAGTTAGGTGAGGCATATGATTTGCTTTGGCCTGTGAAACGTGAGCAAAAATGACGCACTTTTTTTCTGGGCAAAATGGAAGTTTTGAGCATCTTTACACTCATTTTCCTCTTTGACACAGCATTCAGCAACATTTTAGATGGTGTGATTTTCAACAGCCTAGTGTTTTGAAGTAGTGCAGTGTGGCTGCAGAGCTCTGAACCAAGCTATGCAGGATTTATATAGTGAGTGGGGCATGAACTTTGCTGCCTCATTTCACAGAATTTAGGAGATCGTTTATTCCTGCAGCACAACTTCGTTCATCCTAACAGGTTGTCTCGGCAAGTTTTGTGATTCCATATTACTTGGAGCCTTGTATACATAGTTTAAAATACTGTGAAAATGAAATCACTGCTCAAAAATGTTGTTACTATGAGCTAGCTTTTAGAAATATGTCAATCAATGCCTGTCGAATGAGCAGTCTCTCAATTCTATCTTCTAAATGGTTGAAAATATCTAAGTCAGTTATCAAAATGCTTCTGCACCTTTCCTAATCTGACAGTATTCAGCAAAAGACTGA
Organism: Chinchilla lanigera; assembly: GCF_000276665.1. NCBI lineage: Eukaryota > Metazoa > Chordata > Mammalia > Rodentia > Chinchillidae > Chinchilla > Chinchilla lanigera. The sequence goes on along the minus strand of NW_004955539.1, from coordinate 3,164,455 downwards.
AAATACTTGTAGTTCAAGATTTTTCTTTCCTAATCTTGTCTTTTGACTGAGATGATAGAAAACATGTATTTCTTTCTTCCAACTGTGTCCAAGCTTTGAATTCAAAGGATTATACACTGTTTGGATTAAACTGTCAGCTTGTGTAAGCTTGAGCTAAGAAAAAGAAAAGTGCTGTTCAGTGTCTAAAATGTACAGTCCAGTAGATATGAAGTCATGGTGACCCTTGGAACTTGTGCAGGAGGGTAGAGGAAGGAAAGTAAAACTTAAATTTCAGAAAGCCACTACCAACAACAATTATGTAAGTAATATTTGACAGAAGATTTAGTAAGCACTCAGGATTCACAAAACAATAGACTATGTATGAGATGAATGCAAAATAGCTAGATAATCATCTCTAACAATTTTGGGGTGCTAAATAATGGTAAGCAAGTGTGACAAGGTGACATGTATTTAATAAAGACACATAGCAAGAACATATATATGTATATATATATATATACATATATGTATATATATATACATATATGTATATATATATCAGAAGGCAATATCAATGCATTCATATTAAAAATGACTAAAGCAGCATTTCTCCAAACTGTGTTGCAAGATATTCTTGTGAGAACTGTTAATAGGTGTGACATAACCTCTATTCAATATAATATTCCTTAATTTCAAGATTCACTGCATATATTTAATATAGGAAAAGTTCTGCAAAGAGCTGTAAGAAGAGAACCAATGAAGCTTAGTATAATGTAGCATTTCCCAAAGTTCTCTGAGCATAGGGTACTAACAAGTATGATACATAGATAAACAGACAGACAGATAGATATAAATTTCTCTGGAATCTTGCCACCATGGTTTTGCTTTTCTTCCTCTCATATCTTAAAACTTGTCTTTTTATTCCCTTAGGGTTTGTTTATTTTATTTTTCATTTCAAATACATTGTGCATATGAGGCTTATGAATGATATGACCTCTACTTCCGCATACATTCTCAAAGCTCTTTGTTGTATCTGAAACACTATTGATATCTCAGCTAAAGTACAATCTTTATGTTATGGTCACAGTTACTTGTAACACTTTTAGAGCCCAGAGTAAGAATAAAAATGTATCTAGACATTTTAAAATTGTATATGTACAAAATAATCACATAGTATACAGTCAGTGTGTATAAATGTATTTCTCAGTTAAAATGAAAATGATCAAATAAATTATTAAATCATTACCGAGGTTCTAGCATCTTACCTTGATAAGTACACATTATGATGGCCTGAAATGTAAACTTCTAATGAAACTATTTGACTCTATTTCTGCTTCAGAAAATGGGAGCACAGGGAGGGAAAGTTGCTGACCCCAGAAAAGCTCCATTTCTTGACTCTTTAGACTTGGTGCAATGTAAGGAAGAAGCGATCAGAAGAATGTTACAGTGGTTCATTCTAAAGGTCAAGGTTTGTAGTGAGATGACTATTTGGTTCAGTTAAGTGTCAAACTTGTTCGGATATCAGTCTGTAGCTGATGTTCAAGAGCTTGCAGTTTCAATACTGTAATTGACAAATTAAATTTCAATCTGTTTTTCCTTACTGTGAAATTTTTTAGGCATTGATGCTTGTAAGAGTTTATCCTTATCCTTGGAGAGCTAGCCAAACTGAAGGCTGTACAACCTGTATTTGCATAGCCTTCAAAACTGCCAATGGTTTTTATTACTTTAAAAAATTGAAATAAACAAACAAACAAGACTATGCAACAGTCATCATATGTTTCTGACACAGACTAAAATAATTACTATTAGATCTTTGATGGTTTAGATGGAAAATATTCAACCAAAGTCTCATGCATTTGATAGGTGATTGGAGCTTGAGGGTGCTTTATGGATCAGTGGATTTGTCCAGGACCGCAAAGTGTGGCTAGGAAGCGGGTCCCAGAAGAAGAAAGGTCATTAGGGACCACAGCTAGAAAAATGCACTATCCTCCCTGGCTCTTCCTTCCTTCCTCTGTTCCTTTGTTACCATGGAAGGAGCAGTTTTCCTCTGCCTGGTGCTTCTTCCATGGTGTTTCTGCCTTGAAGCTGCCAGACCAAGGACTGGAACCATGCCCCACAGTGAATCTCTCCTTCTTCATGTTGTGGGTGTTGGATATTTTATAGCAAAGTAACTAAGCCAGACTCTTTAGAGAAAATGCTTATTGACCCTCGGAGTATAGTACTATAACAGAAAATGTTAAAGTCTATGACTTTGTCATCAAGTTAGTCTTAAACTCAGTGAGCTAACAAACAGATTCAGTTATTTCTCTATTTCAGGTATATTTTCTTGCACGATTTCTTTAATTCTCCAAACCCCAAATTTGACTACCATGTGATGGTACCCATAAGGAAAGTCCTCCTGATGATATCCACCAAAAAAAAAAACAAACAAACAAACAAAAAAAAACACTGAATTTAAATAGATGAGGAACCTTTGATGTTTTACTTCTTTTCAATTTTCTGGAGGGTTTTCATTGAGATTACCACTTACTTGTGTATTAGCTGTGCACTGCACAACTCTACTAGGTATCACTTTGACTAATCTATGAAATACATGGCTCAGAGTGTTGCAACATTGCAACTCTGATGATTTTCATTGAGCTCTCAGAGCAAAATATTGTAAATCAACTCATCTAATATGGTGGCTCCAAAGCTTGTATGCACAATAAAAATACAGACTGGGTCACACCTCCAGATATTCTGATTTTATTGCTTTGGAGACGGTAATGGCATGATACTTTTAAAAATTCTTGATATAATTGCAACATTATGATTGACTATCACTGGTTTAATATTTTCACCTATACTAGGGATTACATTCAATAAACTGTGGAGCTAATATAAATACCTGAGAGGAAATGAAGCTTAATATAAATACCTGAGAGGAAATGGAACTTAATATAAATTCTTGAGAGGAAATGGAACAGAATATAAATGCCTGAGAGGAAGTGGAACTTAAAAGAATGTAACAGTTTATTGTGAATCATCTTGGTGTTAATGAATGTCATTAAGTTGATCCATGAATCTAGATGTTTGTAACTCCAGAACCAAAATTCTTAGCAAACTGTTCCATGACATCTGTATACACAGATGAATAAGCAAGCTAATAGCATTCTATTAGTTCTTCAGTTATACAGATTTATTTACAATCGTTCTACCATTATTACTCTTAGCTCTGGTGACTTTAGATGATCATAGATATCATATATATGAGGCAGTTTTTTTTATCAAAAGTATTTCAAATAACCCCCCCTTTTTCCCTGCCAGAGACGGAATACAGAACTTGCTGCATGCTACACAACTGCTCTACCACTGAGTTACACCTCCTGCCCATTTTATTTTGAGACAGGTTCTTGGTAGCTGCCCAGGCTGTGCTCCTACTTGCAATCTTTGTGGCTCAGTGTCCTAAGTAATCCACATTGCTTTACAACAGAATGTTAATGACTGTCACCTTCTGAATATATCCCCTAAAACTTGTGTGTTAGAAATTTAACTGATACAGCAACAGGATCAAAGGCAAGGCCTATTGGGAGATATGAAGGTCATGTGGGCAGTGCCACCCTCATGGCTTATGCTGCTATCAGAAGTATTTGTGGGAGTGATTTTTCTCTCTTCTGTTCTTTTTCCATGTGGCAACATGGCATTCTTCCCTCCAGAGGAGATTGAGTACCAAATGACACTGAGCGAGTGGGGATGTGACTATATTTCTAAAGGTAAGAGTTTTTCTGGAGTTTTCAGTAGCAGAAGGGTGAGAAGACATTTTTAAAATTATGCTTTGGAAGACTATAGGGAAACTCTTTGAGTCCTGGTTTCATGGATCTTGGAGAATGTCCATGACATTCTTTGCAGGAAGCGTAGAAATTGTAGGGCTACCTAGAGAGATGATGGGCAAATAAAATGCTTCATCGCCTGGAGAGTTGAAAGAAGACACAACTGCTCCTTTCTGACCTAGTCTTTACTAACAGGTGTTGAGATGAAATGGAACAGTATCTCACACACTATGCATTTGTAAAGACCACACATTGCGGCAAACAAATTGGGGTCACCATCCAGAGCAGGTGACCAATAAATTATGTAAGAAGACCTCTGTGCCAAGTATTCCCCATTTTCTTCCACAAAAACAAAAGTATCTGTCTGAGAAAATAAAGGCTGTACAGTGCACCTCAGAAGCAGTTGACATTCACCTCCTCCCACTCGCTATGATCCATTGTGGTCTCCAAACAGTCAGAGTCAGAGTTAGAGCCTGCACTGGAGCAGACAACAGGGAAAGGATATGGGTCTGTATAGTGAGTTGAACTAAGTCTGAATAACAGACTGAATTAACAGAAATTGCTAATGTTGTTGCTAAGGGACAAAACCAGAGATTGAGACAGCCTGATTAAATGGAATACTCACAACAACGATGCTGTTCCATGCTTAGATTTCTCAGAATCCCCCCACTGCTAGTGAAGACAACTCAGATTCTACTTTCTGTGGCAAACAAAACATGTCTTGGATTATCATTGTTTGAATACTTCTCTTGTCCTTCATCAGTGCACCCTTCTGCTGTCAATATCTATATTTTATCACAGTTCCATATTTCATTGTGATTAGCAGAACATAAGATGCCAATTGTTCTACTACAAGGGCACTGTAGAACCTGCACAATTTTTAGGATCAGTGTTTGCCATTTACAATACTAGATGTACAAACCTGCCTTATTTATGAAATATATTTTATGTACACTATAAATTTTATAGTTCTGTGAGTATTACATACATTTCTATGGGTTTAGTGCTTAGTATAACGTTGCTCATAGATTAGGTACTTTCAAAATTTACCTTTCTCTTCCTTTTTTAACTTATGTAATTTATTTATTCTATAATTCAGAGGTAGGTTTACAGAGGAGTTAATGAAGCATACTCTTCAAGGCCTTCACTTTTATAAGCCCTTTATATGTTTATAATTTTATCTCAATTTGTCATTTGCACATCCCAATTGTGTGTCCGTTAGGCCAATAATATTTGCTTTTTCTTGTGATAGTATTAGAGCAATTTTCTTTGCTCAAGGATTGACAATTCAAAAAATGGGAAAAAGCTCCAGATAAAATATGAGCAAAATGCATGTCGGAACGACTATCCCTGTCCCTTAAGCTAGCAATTTTACTGCTCATTACATCTTCAGTACTAGTTCTTTAAAATGTTACGAATGCAATTTAAAAAGACAAAACAAAGAAGTTTGTGATTTCAGCCTAATCAGTGAATGAGTGTCAGACCTAGAAAAACACAGGTGGTCATCTAAGCCAGAAAAATAGAAAGATTTGGCTTCCTTGGTTTTCCTATCTGTACAAGAAGATTGGACTAGATACTCCTGCAAGGAATCATTCACTTCTGAATTTCTAAGACTTAATTAACAATGAAAAAATCCCTTATGTCATCCTATGACTTAAATCAATGTGAACACTATTTGTTTATACCCCCTTTATTCACTAGTATAAGTATCAATTAACAGTGGAGCATGCTAAATGAAGAAAGGTCCAAAAGAGATAATGGCTAGTAATGTTCACAAGAGTAGAATGAAGTCAACTGTAGTAGATCTTCTAACAACTTCATTAATTAAAAAGCTTAGTTTTCCCAGTGCTTCTAGGTCAAACGAAATGCCTTCAGTTAAATGCTATAGTTCACATTAGTGCAGTCCCCTTGTTCTCCATCATGACTTTTTCTGTCACTATGTTTGAATGCTAGCTTCAAAATGCAATTTTAATTTTTAGCTTCTGTTGATTTTAAGAGTCCACAGTATAACAGTTTCACAAACCAAATGATTCTTTTCTAATGTTTGGAAGACAAAACAAGCAGCAGCCTGTTTCATTTTTGATAGACAGAAAGAAAAGAACACAGAAAATGTTCACTATGTTAAATAAATATGAAAATTCTCTAAAATATTAATGTAGGAAGATAAATGAAAATATATGCTTAAGTATGTGAAAAATCCCATATAGGAAGCTATGAATATTAGAATGTAGATAGTAAGAATATAGGTGTTGATTATAAAATTTTTCAACTTTCTTGTATTTTTAAAATTTCACAGTGTAATGGCAAAATTTTAAAATATGCCTTTATGATGATAGTTGCTTCTCAATACAATATTAAATATGTGTGTGCAGTCATCTAGCCACATGTGCATTCCAAACAAATTGTACAGCAAGGAAACAATCGGGACAATAGGTAAAGCACTTAGAAAGTAGATAAACAAAATTTTAATCCTCTGAGGAGCATTAAAAACAGTTACTTTTGAACAGATAAAGTAACAACACAAATCAAAATTTGGAAACTCTTTCTGCATGTAGTACCACATTTATATCAGCTGATCAGATATCTGGCAGGAATATCATGTCATTAAAAATTCAAATAAAAATCAGTAGAAAACAAATCATTCAACAAACAGCAAATCCTACTTTGTAAGTCCCAGAGATAGAGCAATGAACAAGAAAGAAAAGATATTTCGCCTCACAGAAATTTTAAAATACATAAACATTTAAGACAATTCTAGAGATATGTGCTGTGAATAAGTTTAAAGAAAAAACAGTGGAAATCTCATGACTGAGGAGCCAGATCCCAGTGAGAATGCTTCTGTATCATCTCATAGTGCAAAGGTAAAGGAAGGATGAGCAAATGCAAGAGAAGTGGAAATCAAATTTGTAATTTTATCGCAAACATACTTGGGTGATAATGAACTCACTCTTGCAACAAAGGCAGAAATTCATTCATGGAAGCAGAATCCTCATGGTCTTTGGCTCTACCCCCAACACTATTGCCTTGGGACTTCAGTTTATATTTCATGCTTTGGAGGGACACAATCAAACCATACCATATTCTTTTTAATTTATTTCTTCTTTTGTTTGTTTTGTTTTCTTTCATTCTTATTCTGTAATATAATGCCTAATAGTCTAAGATTTTCTTTTCGAAACAACCGAATCCAATGAAATTAATATTTGTCATCATGTGACATGATTTAATATTTAAATGAATGTCTACCCTCTTTCCTTGTTTTGTTAGTGCGTGTTTGCAATACATGCAGTTTAAATTGTCTCGGGGAGCAAATACATATACATACCATAACTTGGTTCTTTATTTTTCTGTTAAAGCCCTTTCTGTTCTCTCCATATTCCCTTCCTCCTCTAAATCCTCCTTCCCTATTTTCCTTCTTGTTCATCTTATTAATCTTATCTCATGTTCATGATATGTAATGTTTACATCCATTGAGGTTTTTAGGTTCCTGTACATGGCATATCTTACCCTACCTACCTCTCCTTTTCTTCCTCCTCTACTACTTCGCTATAAAGAATAAATTTGAGACATTTGTAGGAAAATGGATGCACCTGAAAAATATAATATTGAGTGAAATAAATCAGGCACACAAGCTTAAATGCCATATAGTATCTCTCATTTGAGTACAGGAAAGTGCAAAAACGGACACCATAAAGGATGACAAGCAGGATATAAGGGGTTAGAGCTCTCCCCTCAGAACTGGCGATTTTCCATTGCATGATGTTGCCTCCTCCAAAACAGAGGAATGTTCTGTTTAGGAAGCACATCATGTCCCAAAGTTCTAGGCACTTTTATGAGAAATTTCTCATCAGTTCCTAAAATATCTACCAGATATAAAAAGCAAGACTCAATGATAGAACGTCTATTGACTGTTTAATCAGAGAAATTGTGCTGTTATGTGCAAAACATTATATAATCTACATTTAAAAGTTATGCTGTTTCAATATTTTAATAACTGGCTATTGGTAGTAAAACTTTGAATAAGTACTAACTAAAGCTCATTTTTTTAATCTTAACACCTACGATATAATCCTTCCAAAAGATTTTTGAGTTTTTGCTGTTACTGAGCATAATTTCTCCCCAAGAGCCTGAAGTTGTGCTGAAGAATGTAATTAATGGAATGAAGAAAGTGTACTCAATAATTCAATATTTATTGATACTATTTCATCTGGGAGTATGACATTGAATATAACCTTGATTATCTCCTTTTCCTTTTCAGATGAACAGTAAAAAACACAAGACATGCTTGTTATTACATTTTTAAACATTTTGGTGAAATATAGCCATTCAGGTAATGAAAATGCAGCACTTCATTACAGTGAGATTAGTTTTTCTGGCTTGCCTCCTTCTCTACGTATGTGATAGAATTAAGAGAACTAAATTATTTAGTGAGTATTTTTAATGTTTTCACATTGACCAATGACCCCAACTAAATAACACAGAGAATTAGACCTGTGTTCACAATCCTCATACACTTAAACCTTCCCACCTCAGTCAATAGCCAGATTTTGCTAATTGGCTGAGCAGAACCTGTGATCAAGTTAGCAAGTGCAGAGAGCTGTTGGTATTGACTGTGAAGAATATACCTCAGATGCCAGTTTTTGCAGCAAGTTCTTTGGCTTTGTTCAGTTGCTGTAACAAATCACCAGACACTAGGAAATTAAAAGTGTACCTTACATTTCTTAAGACTGAGAAGTCCATGTTCAAGGTACTAGTAAGTTCCATGTCTGATGAGGGTTCATTTAGATATTGTATCTTCCTGGTTCATTTTCATATGGCTGAAGAAACAAGGGCGCTCAGGTTCCTGTCTTATAGGGACACTAACAGCACTTATGAGGGCTTTGCCCACAGGATTTAAAGACCACACCTGTTAATGCTCTCACATTGGGTGTGGGTTTAAATATATAGTTTAGGGAAGTACAAATATTTGGACCATAGTATACGTTACTACAATAGAACTGTCAGATGTCGACAAGTACAGTTAATACTCAGGGAAATCATGACAATAATATCAGTTTATTATTTTTCATCCTTTATGTATTTCACTCTTCTTTTTTCTTCCATGGAGTTACTGGCTTTTTCTGCTTTGTGGCTCTTGCACACATTCTCCAGGTTTTCACACTGTGTCTTTATGTCAGCAACATCAGCTCTACTGAGGATAAATCTGGGGAACCAGATAGCATCCCTAAGGGTCATGAAGCATCACCTCAGTGAGAGATAGGCACATCAGCCAACAGTGGATCATATGAATCTGTAAGGAAATCTTAAAAGTGCAATTAGTACAAACCATGATCAGTAGTTTAAACAAACAGCAGTTAGTATTTATAACACAATTACTAACCTGAAGTCAGGAAGTGCATGCCTGTCAGGGTGTTAGGAGGCTTCTTTCAAAGCATGTTGATCTCCCTCCTGGTGACAACTCCCCTCACCCTCATTTCTGAAAGAAATATAATACGGGTGAGGATAGGAGTGGCAGTGCCTTAGTAGACATCTATATCACCTTTCAGGGGGAACTGTGCCACATACGGAAACCTAGTTCTGAAGAAGGCTGAGAAAGCAGATTCTTGCATTGTTAGTCTCTGTGATGAAAGGTGGAAAGTTAGGAGAGAAAGTTGGATTGACCATGATTCCTTATTGTAGTATCTTAATATCCTCTATCTACCTGAAGATGTCTCTGCTTCTCCAACGTGTAACTCTACAAAGAAAACTTGCATCTTCTTTGCCAGCCTGCCTTAATCATATCATGTAGACATACTTGCCCGAGACTTTTGGCTTATTATTTTATTTTAAAGAGAATTTAAGAGATAACAAAGACAAAAAAAAAGCAAAAACAATAAAATGATACAGTGTTTCAAAACAGAATGATAGGAATTAACAGTGGTTGTTCTATTACATATTGTTATCTTCAAAAAAGTTGTTCAGATTACCAGATGTAAGAATGCTGAGCAATTAATTTGAAGACAACATATGCGGTATAACAACCATTGGCAAATTCCTACCATCTTGCTCAGTGAAGCTCTGTATCATTTATAACTTTTTAAAATTATTTTTTATTCTCTTTAATGGTTTGATCTATCTTGTATTCTTACATCTGCTAATTTGCCCAAGGCTTTGATTTTGAAGTTAGGATCTGGAAGAAGGTCACGCTTGTGAAACCCATTTTGCTGGAAAGGGTTGAGGTGGAAGTGTCTGATTTTCTGCTCAGTGATGGTTATAAAACTTACTTTCTGGCTCAAAGGTAGCATGGATGTGTGGCAGTGGAGTCAGTGGTGGTAGCTATCACTAGTATTCAAGTATAGCAGGAGCAGTGGGCATGGTTTTCTTTTTTTTTTTTTTTTTTCCCTGCCGTACCGGGAACCGAACTCACGACCTTGCACTTGCCAGGCAGGCGCTTTGCCACTGAGCTAAATCCCCAGCCCCCGGTTTTCTTATAAGTCTAGCTTTGCACCAGACCTGAGGCATTATTCCTGGACGTTTAATTTTCAATCTAATTCTTCAGACTTCCCCACTATTCTATGAGTCATCCAATATATTTCACCTAATTTCCTCCTTCTTAACTTTCTCTTCCTCCCCACTCCATTGTCTCATCCCTTTCTCCTCCCCCCCCTTCCCCCTCTTATTCCTTCTCCTTCCTTTTCTCCTCCTCCTCCCCTTGCTCCCTCTTCTCCCACTCCTTCTTTTTCACCCTCCCCGATCCCTCTCCCATCCCCATCCCTGTCATCTTTATCTTTGTTTGTCTCCTTCTTCTTTTTCTTCTTGGATGTGCTAGACCTTGAAAATAGGGGCTGCACACTGAAGGACATGCCCAGCCTTTTTTATTCTTTTACTTTGAGACAGGGTCTTGCTAAGCCCCTTAGCTGTCCATACTGGGCTCCTACTTGTGATCCTTTTGCCTCTGGTCCCTGACTGCAGGTTTTCAACATGAAAATCAAATCTGTTGTTTACAACGAAGGCCCTAGAAGATACAATGAGTAAAAATAAGGCAGCAATGGGTCAAATTACCCTCAAGAGAGGCAGCATGACAGAAAGTTATAGAAATATCTTCTGAACTGAGAAGAGAAACGAAAGACTTTTCAGGTTGAGAGAACTGTGTAGTAGTGAACATTTTGGCTAGACAGAACTTTGGTTGTATTTAGATTTGTACTAGAAGATACTGTTGAGTAATGACTAGTCACGAATGCTCAGTGAAGGGTGTTAAATTTAACCTAGAATATGTAATTACATTTGAGGAGTTATAATATGACATATGGATACAAGACTAGAAAAGAAAAACTAGAGGCAAAGAAGCTATTTGACACAGTCTTGTAATTACTAGGTGTGATGTAATGAGGTCTGAGCTAAAATGATTGCTATGAATTATCAAAAAAGAAAAGAAAAACCAGATGTACAGAACAATTACATGTGAAGTGCATTATGGGAATTTCATGAAGGAGAGATGTTGACGGCTCAGATTAACTGATAGTACTACTATGCAGAGAAAATAAAATAACTGATCCTTGTCTATCTTGTAATTTTTGAATATGCGAGTTGATGGAAGAGATCATCCTCCCGATAGGAGAGATTTTACGGGTAAAGGAACACACACAACACTGAGTGCCCTAGTACAGAGGCTGGAGGAGCTTATGGTGCTGGTGACCTGAAGATGTAGTTAGCAAGGAACAGGAGAATGTGCTTGGGAAAGGTGTACCTTCTGGAAAACATTACAAAACAGACAAAATTTGGGATTTTTTAATACATGGCTCTGTTTAGGAGGTTGTTGAAGAGGTAAAAGTACAGTTGTATTCTAAATTGAGCAATTATGCCAGTATTTGAACAGGCTTGATTCAAACCTATGCAGTACTAGAGAGACTGCAGTAAGTGTAGACAAGGAGGTGGCTGCTATCTTAACCTGGATGTGTACAAAAGGGTCAACATGACTTTGGCTACATTTCAAATGGAAAGGCACAGCACATAGCAGGAATAAATGATGAAAAAGAGAAAGAGGATGAAATTTAAGAAAATACAGGTGATTACAGCATTTGGCCTGGCAGAGCCATAGTTCTTATGGAAGAGAACTACTATACGAGGAATTATAGGCCCTTATAACAGTGAATATGAAATCTGGACTTTCTTGTTGAATAAAAATGGTCAAATTCCCAACTATGCCACTTACTAGTCATGACCTCATTTTATCAGGGACGCCAGATACAAGTAGAGTTTAGGAGAAATAAGAAGTTGTGAACTTCTTCAATGAATTTACATCTCATTTTAAATCAAGCTTAAATTCATGAACAGCTCATATTTTGCTCCATTTTTTCCTACATCACCAGTCTCACCCATATGCACAGCAACTTCTCAACTGTATTCAACTACTTAAAAGATTCAAATTTGCCATATTTTCTCATCTCTCTGTGCATTTATTCATGTTCACAGTACTTGTAACATTCTCTCCCTATTCTTGCTGAAATAGCTTTCCTTTCAAATTAACCATCAATTTTTCTAGCAAAAACCTGACTTAGCCTCCTATTCATTACAATATACATTTATGTCAAAGTTAGGTTTTATAACCATGTATTGTAATCATAGTATTATATGTCTGATTTTTCCATCAGACTGAGTTAATTGAGGGAACAGACATTGTCTGAATTATCTTTGGATTTAAAAAACCCACCATAGCATCAGAATAATGGAGGATCACAATAGATGTTAATGAATAAATCATCATTCTATGAATCAAAGCTTGATTTTCCATGCTAAGAAGAAAGACCATTTTTCTCAGAATGCCTAGTATCTTTTTTGTACTGTTAGCTTCATAGACAACATTCCTTGCTCACTCTCTGTAAGGTATGAAATGTGCCTCTACAAGCAGCTCACAGCTCAGTTGCTTCTCATTTGGAGGCTATGCAACTTGTGTACAAGGAAGAATATGTTTTCTTATTCGTCATTACAGGTTATCTCCACTCTAATACATGAAAAAGGAAAAATCAATTTATTAAGAGGAAAGTACAGCACACTTTTAGTTGTTTAGAGTTTAATGATTCCAGAAAGTCCTTGTGACAATGATATGATATCTTTTTTTAATACAGATGAAGCAGTGAATATCCAAAATATACTATGAGGAACTCAAATGACTCATTCAAAGATAAAAAGGAGTGTGATTACAAAAGAAGTAACAATCTAAGTAGACATTTCCCAAAACAAAACATAAGAATGACCAACAGGTGCGTGAAAAAGTACTCAACATCTGTAATTACCAGGGGAAGACAAATCAAAACTATTATGAGATATCACTTCATACGTGATAGCATGCTTATGATAAAAAGCACAAAGTAAAAACAATGAAAATTGGAAAGGATGTGGAGAGAAAGGAGCATTTTTAGCCAATTGATGGAATATAAATTGTAGCTATTGTGTTCTATTAGAAATAGAAGTACCGTCAGTCTCAGAAATCCCACTTCTGCCTATATATCAAAAGGAATTGAAATTGGTATCTTCAAGGGATATCTAGCCTTCTCTGTTTATTGTGGCATCATAAACTAGAGTTAAGAGGTAGAAATAATGTGAATGTAAAGTATGAATATGTGCAAAAATCATGGGCTGTATACACAGTGAAATATTATTTAGCCTTAAAAGACAAGAAAGTCTTATAATTGTCTGAAACATGGAAAAGCTAGTTGATGATATTATGCTAAATAAAATAAAATAAACTGCGTCCAAAGTGATGAATGTTCGATGATAGTACTTCTATGAGGACTCTAAAATAGTCACAGTCATGGAAGCAGGTGTAAGAGTAAGTGGTTGGGTAAGTAGGGTGGTATTGTTTAACAGTGTGGAGTTTCAGTTTTGCAAGTTGAATACCTTTGTCAAATGCACTAGTACAACATAGTGCCTACAGGCCACAATACTGTATTGTGCACTTAGAAATTTGCTAAAGGTTCTTATCACAAAAATCAGTCACTAACAACAAATAAAGAGGGCACCAGGGAACTTTCGAGGTGATGGATGTGTTTATTGTACAGGTTGTGGTCATGCTTTTACAAGCATATACTTAGCTCCAAACTCAAGTTGTATACTTTAACTGTGCAGAAGTATTTAATGTCACTACATTTGAGATTTAAATGTGAATTTGGTTATGTGTCATTTTATCACAATAAAAATATAGTGAGAAAATTAATTCTACTCAGGGAAAGGAGCAGTAGTAAAAGGAATGAGGTAGTAATTCTTAAACATATTTCATCAGTGCTCCGGGTACTGTACTAGGAATGAAGTGGTATTCTTATCTCCACTGTTTCTGATGAGTGCCCTAATGTTGCATGAGTTTTGGTAATTTTCATATCTCCAACCTGCACCAGGTTTTCATCCAGGGCCTTAGAATGCATGTTTTTCAGTGATCCAGAGGGTCCAGTGAGCAACAAATTTTGAAAAACAAAACTCTAAGGAGTTTTATGCCAAGATTTTTTAAAGGTTATATTTATCTTGATAATGATAACTGGACAGACTCTTCATAAACTAGCCAAGCAAGATATAAAAAGTATTGCAGAGCAGGATCAAATATCATACTGCACACGCAGTCCAAACTAAAGGAGGGTAATTTCCCCAGAAACTTCTAGATCTTGCATTACAGACTGAACTATTCTCCCTTTTTTCCACAACATCCATTGGAATCTTCAGTGACTTCTTGTCTTCTATCACTGTAGATGGCATTGACTCCAGAGATCTCCGGTGATGAGGAAATTTTCAGCCAGTAAAAAGGTAATTAGATACTGGCAGAGTGGAAGAATGAAGACAATACTGCTGAAAGTTCAGAAGATAAACAAGCAAACACTTAAAGAAACAATCATGTTTCCTATTTCATTGAGTAGATAGAAGTGATTAGCAGATAGAAGCACTGATCCAGCATTTCTTGGTTACTTTTCTCTCATTGCTGGGACAAAATACCTGATGCCCAAAATTAAGGAAGGAAAGGTTTATTTCACTTACAGTTTGTGGAGGTTTTAGTCCATACTTGGCAAGTTACAAGGCAGAGTGGCACATGACAGAGGGCTACAACTCATGGCAGCAGAACACAGCAGAATCAACAAGCACTAAAAAGGAGGAATGGCCCCAAGCACCCTTTTCCTCTCCCTTACATATGCAAACTATCCACCCCAGGGTGGGTGTAGCTCTCACACCCATAATCAATCAAACTCTAAAAGCCTGCCCCATGACCGCATGAGGCTTTGGGGGGACACCCAGACACAAACCATAACACAGTGTTATATCTCCTCGCCTGTCTCTATCTCTGTCCATACACACAAGCTGTTCTGCTGTAGCTATGAGTTCGCTGCACTCCTGTGTAAAAGCCAACTTCTCCATTAGATCTCCACTTTCTCCACTACTAACATGAGGATATCACTCCAGCATCTTTTCTTGTGAGACATTTTACTTTACAAGACAGCCACACCATCTCTCAAAAGAATCTAAATAAAGCAGAAGCACTACAACCAAAAGCACTTCTCATGCTCTCTTGATGGCATTTCCTGTTTAGCCACTATCACTACCTTTCTCTGCTTTTAACAGCTGCAAAGCTTTTAAAGACAGTTATCTGAATCCATCTCCTTCCATTCCCTCTTCAGTCCACAGCCCTGCTTCTGCTCTTCCCCAAAAGTGCTCTTGAACAAGGTCATCAATGACCTCTTCAGTTCTCATGTCATTGGCTGGTCCTCATCTCTCAGCTCATTGGACTGACTCAACAGTATTTGTTGCCAGTGATCAATTCTTCCTTGCAGAAACACTTTTTCACTGGCTTCCAGGATCAGGTTTTCCCACTCCTTCTCACGTGCTTGACTTCCCCTTATCCTCCTAACTGCTAAAGTTTGGAAAATGTTAGGCTCAGTATCAGACCTTTTGTCTGTTATCTACACTCATTTCACTAGAAATCTCTTCAAGCTTCTTAATTTAAAATTCTATGTGAGTGTGTTAGCAGTGCACAAATATATATTTGCAGCATGGAGCCCTCCATTAAACTCTATATTCTTATATTCAAATCCCTCCTTGATCTTGCCATTTAATTAGCTAATAGATCCAAATATTAGATTGGATCTATTAGCAATTGAATTGCTAATTATCTCTTCATACAAGTCACCTCTGATATTTTCTACATCTCAGTTAATGGCAAGTCTTCCTTTCTGGTTTACAAAACCAAAATCTTAGACCAGCAGCGATGAACATTTTAGAGCTTCAGTGATACAAATACCTTGATGGGGAATGTGTGTCATAGGTTCACCACAACTGTCCTAGACTATTGCTTCACTACTTTCCTTTTCTCACACCCTACATACTGTCTTTTGCAAGTCTTCTCAGTTAGTTTTAATCTCTGTATGCTAACTTTTGTAGTGTTGTAGAGTTTAGAAAATTTAAATTTCATCATAGTATTATACTGTTCAATATGATATCTAATCTCCTTAGCATGTCAGTCAATTGTCCATAAGACTTTCCTTGATTCTAACTCTTTTTTTGGTGGTTCTGTGGGTCTGACCCAGGGATGCTCTACAATATCTCCCCTACCTCATACTTCACCACTTCTTTGTTCCAAAACTGGTTTTGTTTGTTTGTTTGTTTTAGTACCAGGGATCGAACTCACCACCTCGCGCTTGCCAGGCAGGCACTGTGCTGATGAGCTACATCCCTGGCCCTTATTCCAAAACTCTTATGCTTCAACCCAACTTACATGTTTCCAACTAATTTAAACTACCAGATACCTCAGGGGATCATCTGTTTTCCATACTTTCCTTTCTCTCTGAAATTCCTTCCCCCTAGAATGGTCATTTCTTAAATCCTTGAATGTGCAGGTGGAAAAATGGATAAATATAGTAGTTTGTAGAACTTTTGCCATTAGTTCCTTAGCCTGTGAGATAAAAAATAGCAGACCAAGTAAAAGAAAACAGCAGTGGGTATGTAATCGTGAGAATTACTTACTGGTCCTGGCATGTATCATATAAGCAAAATGCTACCATCGTGAGAGTTATTGAATAAGGGGCTAAAGACACAGATTAGGTGCCAGTTAGTAGATGACCAGCTACTGTGCTAGAGCATCATTGACAAAAACACAGAATATGCTCTAACTGAAAGACCATTACATTGTGTTGTACCCCTACACATTTGGCTGCATGAGTCCACAAAACAAGTAATATGAGTAGGAGTGCCCTCACTCACCACAGATCCCAGTAAAGCACTTTCAGGATCTGTACTTCCTGTTCCCACCACTGTGGGCCTTGCAGGTTTAGCAGCCTTAGCTCCCAGGGGAGAAATGCTTACACATGGGACACAGCAGAGGTTCTCATGAAATATTAAACTTCGGTTTGCTGATCCCACATGAGATTCAATGCATCAAATAACCAACAGGCACAGAATGGAGTCACCCTCCTGCCAGACACCATGGCCTTGATAGTCAGGAAGAAAGCAAGGCCGCTATTTCACAGTGAGACTGATAAGATACATTTGACAAACAAGTGATCCACTTGTGTTTCTCTTGCCTTTTCCCCTACTTTTGACGATAAATGAAAAATACAGTTGTTATGACCTAAGAAGAGCCTGATAACTGAGGTCACAAATAGCTCAGAGTTGAGGGCAGGCTCTCTTTATTAGAAAATCCACTGAGATCAGGAAAGGTGGTTGTTGAGGGCGAGGTGTACGTGGAATAAAGCCTACATATAGAAGGAAAAGGATGAGTATCAGATGGAGCCTAAGAATCAAATTCAGCATGAGTGCTATTGTTCATTTTGGGAATGTTTATTTTGTATTTTTCTATCAGGAATAAGCCTTCAAATTGCAAAAGAATCTGCTAATAGAAATTAGATGAAGCATGTAGATTTGAGGACAGGAGTGGATGGTGATGAATGCTGTGATGTACTCCCAAACCCACATACCATGCACACCCAGACATTTATTATCCAAGCTCTGAAGAATATGGCTGGCTGGTTTCCTGAAGTTGCTTTACTCTGCTAAGGTTGTCCTTTGAGGAAGAGTTGCATTTCCTAAGGTTCTTCTCAGAGTTGCAGGAGGAAAGGAAACTTGTCTCCATTACCTGGTTAATGTAGGGACACGTATACCCAAACTCCTTAGTTCAGGTCAGGATGACTCTTAGGTGCCATTCTATCTTCAGGGCCTCTATGTGAGCTCAGCTGAGGCTTTTGCTCTGAGTGGCATAGCTGAACTTCTCCTTTTTCATGAAATTGCTTCGTTTTTTCCTTCCCTAGGTAGAAGACTTGGACATCATGATTCAAAGAACAGAATTCCATATAATTTCTCTGTATTGCCTCGGCAGGATTGCAATTTTCTTCTGAAAGTTTTAAATTTGGTCAGTCAGTCACATGGACAACTCTAGACATTTTGGGGTGACGACAGCAAGCATAACTACTAAGGTTTATTTCTTAAGAGTATTAAGAAATATTAATAATTTGTTTAATGAAATATATGAATAACTTAATGAAATTCTTTTAAATAAATTCATTTTAATCCTTATCAATTTATGAATTTTGCCAAACATATATATTCAGAACCTGAAGCTCGTTGCCAAAAGGCATGATTCTTTTTTAAGCCAGGTGACATTCCAATGATAGGTGCTATGCTGAGAATTGCCTGCCAGGTTCATATAAATGCATTCCCTTTTGAAAAAGAGTGATCTGCATGCTCTACTCCTTATGACTGCCTACACCTTTTAAGTGTGCAGTCTAACAATGTTTTCTACAAATACTAGTGAAGGAATATAATTGTTTCTTTTGGTTTTATTGACCTTTTACAGAGAAAATTTGCATAGTTTATGCTCTTGGGCACTTATAAACACATGCACATTCTCTATTCAGTTTGAGCTCATGGGAATTCCAGTTAGTTTAGTGCACTGGCTGAGCTACTGTTCATAGGCTCCGTTGATGACACAGAATTCCCATTTATGCGGGTATCATATTCAATGACTGCAACAACACTTTCCATGGCAAAAGTTCACACGGATGTCAGAATAACAATCCATATATCACTGTGCTGAATATGTTGTTCTGCTAAGTGGTTTGAAATTGTACAAACATGGTATATTTCTAAGGGTTGAAAAATGAAGAAAATTTAATAGATGCTTAGTTGTCATGGGAAACAAGCAGAAAGAGATCTTTTCAATATGTGAGCCTCGGTGTTTCCAAATCTCCTAGATTTGGAGTCAGCCCTGTCTTTAAGGAGGTAAAATGAAATATGTCCTTTTAATTTGGTAGACCTAATAATAATATGTGTGACTCTGTGTTCGAGGCCTCCTTTTATTTCATTTTAAACACCAAGTACTTTTTTGAAGATTCACTTTACTCCACCATTTTGGAGAATTAAAAAAAAAAAAAAACTTAAATGGTTGATTCTGAAGTTGAGTACTATATTCTATCCTTCAAATTTGTCTGCTCTGCTTATTTAATAAGTGTGTGTGTATGTGTGTGTGTGTTCGCTGCATGTGTATGTGTCTCAAAAAGAGAGACAGAGACAGAAAGGATAGAGACAAAGTATGACAGATATGTAGATGATGATATGAAGAGATGGCAGTGGCAAAAGTCACAGAATGTGTGAAAACCTGTGCAAAAATGGTTATTTCTGATGAACCGAGAGAGCTATTGATGAATTTTATGGCTTATTATACCAGCAGATTCATTACTAAATTATGTGTGCTTTAAAATTTTTGAAATTTTTATCAGTACATGTTTGCAGTCCTTGATGACTACATTCATTGTGGGGCTTTGGTGTAGCACATTGTGGTGGATGCACATTGTGGGGATTTGGTGTGTGCACATAACACATTTAACACTTTTTGCAGCCCGCTTCCCATTCCCCCACCTCTCCCCTCTTGCTCCTTTCGTATTTGTGCAAGATTTATATCACTGTTTCCTGTGTTCAACTTTTTATTTTTCTCTCTTATTTATATGTAAGTTGCTCACAGAAGAGAAACCATGTGATATTTCAGCTTTTGTGTCTGATTTATTTCATTAAACATTATGGTTTCATGGAGCATCCATTTTCCTAAAAATGACTCCAATTTGTCCTTTCTTATGGCAGAGTAGGACTCCATTATGTATAAATACTACATTTCCTTTATTCATTCTTCTGTTGATGGCCATAGAGGGCACTTCCAAGATCTGTGTGTTTTTGTGGGAAGCTTCTCTTAGATGCAAACAATGGCTCATGATGGGAGCACTGAAAACCTATCCATGAGGAGTAGTGAAGCCAGGTATTTGTTTGAATTTCTTATGTATTGTTACAAGCACTAGAGGCTAAAAACTGATCTTAGGAGAGGTGTGAGAGCGAGATGGGAAGTCTAAAACATATGATTCCATGTCTGTTGATTTAAAATGTCTCTCCGGCATTTTATCCGGCCTTAAACATCTTCACTAGCACTGCAAAGGCTCTGGCCTTTATGTATCATGAAAAGTCTTATTATTATCATTATTCCACTGATGAGAAACAGTGAAATATAATGCCAATACATAACTTGCCACTAAAGACATTAAATAGTATTACCAAACTATGGGCCCATCTCTATGTGATTGTTAAGCCTCTTTTCTAAACGTTACCTAAAACTTCAGGATTGTGTGACATTATTGAGCACAGAAGGGGCCAAAGAGAAAGGAAGAATTTTACTGTGTAATTACTTATTGAAGCACTTAAATACATAGCTGAGGTTTGCTTTTGTTCCCTGATATTCTTATGTCTTTGGTGTATGCATTTTGTTTGTTCTAGGAAACAATATCACTACTTGTCTTTTGTGTGGAACAAAATAAGGTTTAAGTACTGACACTTTTCAGGCCAGGGAAAATAAAGATCTCTGTTCAACAAATACGCATTAACCTGCCTACTGCTTGCCAGGTACTGCAGTATATATATCAGGATCATACAGATAAGAAAATTATTGAACTCTAATGACATTCCTATATGCACTAAGTGCTATAAGAACAGTGAACTGAGTGATAAGCTTTGATGTATTATATTTAAATTTAAATTTAAATCTAATGCATTTTATTTGTGCTCTATCTTTAAAAATTAATGCTGCTATATAATCCTGGTGTTTTCCATTTAAGCAAAAACCTTACATTTGCAGAATCCTTACTTTCCATGTGTACAGATACAAAAGAAAAAGCAACTTTTTCTAGTATTTCAAAATTCCAATGTATGTTTTGCACTTTCCCATCAGAAAACTAAACAAGCTAACCAAAATATAAAATACGTCTGCTTTTGGACTGGTTTACATCAAACAGTATCACAGCACAAACACCTGATTGGCTCCTGATGACATCATAGGAATTTCTGGGCAGATGATTATTGCACCAATCAGGGAGAGCTGAACCCCATGTAAAGTAGTCAGTCGCAGTACTCATATTAAACATGCCCAGTGTGTGACTAATCTTGGACTTCAGTACAGATTGATGAGCACATTTAAATGATTAGTATCAGTGAGCAGTACATAAGTTTCTGCAGGCTTGCTTGAGTTTATAGCTTATCACAAACATGGCAATGATTTATGTGACTTCATAGCATTATTATAAAACCTTCATAATTATGGATTGTTGGTTAAAATCTGAATCAGCAGTGGACCTCGAAAATAGTAATAATACAGATGGCCTGAATTAATTACTGCTTTCTAAATGCAGTTTCATAGGAAAAAAATAGTTTCCACGCAGGACCTAGGGAGGAAGTGAATATTATAAGAGATGGTTTGAAGATTAGAAACTAACTCCAGATGTCATTTAAGAGTTGGCTGAGGATCTAATTGGTGAAATTAATTACTTCCTTTTCCCTTAATCACTACTGGAGTGTGTGTTTCTGTGAATAAAATTTTCACTCTTCACCACAAAAATACAGGAATTCAAACAGCATATCTCAAAGAGCAATTGATATATTCTTTGTCACAGAAACAATGTGAAAGTTCAATGTCTATTTAAATAAAAGCATTTTACCGTGGTATTCAAATATGCCATAGGCATAGTAATTTACATTGCTTACTGGGTATCTTACTTTCACATATATTGTTTCAAAGGTCTTAGCCTTGCCAGAACCTTTTCAAAGACCTAATGTTAAATGTTCTTATGCGTAACTTTTCAGCATGAACATTTTGTCTGTATATATTATTTGGTTTCTTTGAAGGATGCCTACACTTATCATCATATCATGGTAATTTTTGTTGAATGCATTGCTTTGTTGCAAACCCTGTTTAATAATATCCTCCTTGTGAATTAAAAATTAAGAAAGGGGCTGGGCGTGGTGGCACAGACCTGTAATCCCAGCACTAGGGAGGCTGAGGCAAGAGAACCATTGCGAGCTCCAGGCCAACCTGGGCTACAGAGTGAGCTCAAGGCCAGCCTGAACTTCATAGGGAGACCCTACCTCAAAAATGACAAAAAAAAGTAAGATTTAAATAGGTTTTGTAGTTTTGCATGATATATCCATTTCTCCTATTTATGTATATAAAATAAATCTGACTCTTTGGCTGTAAATAAATAAATAAATACTTATTGAATTACATCATTACATGGCTAAGTGAAAGCAATGAAAATATCACATTTGTGGCAAAATACACAAAGCGTTATTTTAACAATGACATACTTGTACAGGTCAGTGACATCTAACATAGTCACAGTCCAAATTTCTTTCTGTATCCTAAATAACCAAAACAAAGGCTCCTCGGGGAACAAGGCCTTTTACAGTACACATCCCAAAGACTTTTGTAAGACAATATTCTGGCATCAGGCTGTCACTCCAAAAATGTGAGTGATTTGTCCGAGGGCTCAGACAACAGTGTGGCATGCAGAATGGTAACCTGTACACACTCCTCTCATCCCAAAGACCTGAAGGCCTCTTGCTTTATGGAGCACATCTCTTGTTACACTCAGGGTCTGGTTAGATTTCAGAGTTATGAACAAGTGATTCTGAAAGCTGCTTCTTCTTTTCAATTTAAAGATTGTGGGACTTGACAAAACAAGTTATGTGGGGCATTGTGGGACGAAAGGAGACCAAAAGATGGATAGAAAGGGCAAATGTATATGGTAAATCAGATCCCACGAGTGTGATGACATGGGTACTCAAGGCATTTTAGTGGAAAACGTGAGGCATCAATGGAGTAGTAGGTGATTCTGGAGTTTATAAGAACTATGTTTTTTTTTTTTTTTTGGTTTTGGTTTTTCTCCGGTACCAGGAACCGAACTCACGACCTTGCACTTGCCAGGCAGGCGCTTTGCCACTGAGCTAAATCCCCAGCCCATGGAGTTTATAAGAACTATGACAAGATTCCCTACTCTGCTGTTTTCTGTGACATCTTTCTCTGAGAGTTTTGCCTGGTATAGTTCATAGTGCGTTTACTTACATAGTCATTCCAGATGATAACGATAGTAAACACATTGTAATTTGAGGGGAAACATTTTTGCTGGATTGTTGAATGATTGTGCTAGTGCAATGGATTCCTGATCACATGAATGGAAGGTAAATGGAATTCCAAGTTTGGGAAAATCTATCCTAATACATACTTAACAACAATAGTAATGGTGGTGCTTTTACACAGGAGGATTTTCTGTTAATGAGAGAACACACAGAAAAGGTAAGTGCATTTTTACAGTCATACAGTATAGGGAACTGAATAACGTTTCATTGCCATGTAGAAAAGTTCTCACAGAGGATGTATCTATTTCTCATTCCACCTTCACAGTTTTGCCAAGACTATAATTTTGTAAGATAGGGTAAGATTATACTGCTTGTTCTAAGTAACGAGTAAAGTTATCAGCAGGGAAATAGATTTTTGTTTTTCTTTCCCGTGACACATAATCACGTGAAAGTTGTAGAATAAAGTATTTGCAAGGGACTGAGGGGAGACTAAGTGGCTGTTTAAATATCTCTAGTGCTTATCTGAGTGAGTAAAATATCCATTTTGTTTCCAATTAGTCTTTTCATTTTCAGGAACCTTTAATTGAGAGATTTTTCTTTCTATCTTTAGAGAATAAGGTGGTAAGTAGAATGTATTTTAATATCTTATCTGATTGTGGTGGGATTTAGACAGATTTATAAACTGCTAGCTTAGCATATTTTTATCAACTAATGAGTTTTCACTCACCTGAGGCATTTTATTGCCCATGTGAGCCTCAGTTATGAATATGACTACCTTTTGTAATAAAAAGGCCTCTAGGAGGCCAGCAACCTTTAAACATCTTTAATTGATGTTGCAGGTATGGTCCTATGTCTCTTAGCTTCTATAACAATCCAAAGTCATGTATTATTCCAAAAGCATGGGATAGGTGTTAGTGCTTCTATTTTCACTGAAGTGAAAGATCTTGTGAGAACCACAGCTTCCACTACCTGAGCTGGTTTTGTTTGAAATCAATAGAGGCTCACATTCTATAGATTACTAGAAAGACTATGGGCATGCCTTGCCTGAAAACCTCCTTCTGAGGTACACAGCCATCAACAAAGAGTGCAGTACAGGTCTAGAAAAGTACTTCAGCAAGATCTGCACATGAAAGGGCTAAAGTTTTGGCAGTTTCAATACAGTCAAATGGTGGGCCTTCAGTCAAGGGATTAAGACTTTAACATTGGTAGACCAGAATGTGAAAAGGAGAGAAAAATCATCTCCTAAGATGTAAATGCAGTGTAAATCAGGGGCTGGGGATTTAGCTCACCGGCAAAGTGCCTGCCTGGCAAGCGCAAGGTCATGAGTTCGGTTCCTGGTACCAGAGAAAAACCAAAAAAATAAAAATAAAAACAAAAATGCAGTGTAAATCCATTAATATGTCCAAGTGATTCAATTGTTTTAGGTTTTAAATGACGTAGGTAATTTCAGGAGGGGAGTGGTTGTATTTATTTTTACTTTTAAAGACTTTGTTTTCCAAAGAATTGCTATTATATTATAATTCTAAGAGCCTCTGAAATGTGAATGAGCATATTCTGAATGTGGAGACTATCAAGAGCTTGGAGATGTGTGTGCGTGCATGTGTGCATACGTGTGTGTCTGTGCACCTAGACTTATCTATCAACTGCTATATGGTAAAGGTGAGAAAGGGAGGAATTATGCACTTCAAGAGTTATCTTGTATAAATATAAAATATTAACAACCTACAGAAATCTCTGCTTTATAGATTAGTGTATGTTGTGGAATTTGAATAAAAGAAATTATTTTGGTCACTATGAGATCACAGAAATACAAAAAGAGGATTAGACAAAGGAAAATCATATGGAAAATCTAATCCCATGAAGCGGATGCTGTAGGATTCCAAAGAACCTCAATGAGAAAATGAGAGGTGTCCATGGTAGAGTAGGCGACTCCAATGTCTATCAGCAAGCTGATAAGGTGCTCATTGACTAGAATGATTTCAACCAGTGTGTTTAGGTTATCTTAGTAAAGGTAATGTATCCCTGAAGGAGAACCACTAAGATTTTGCAATTACTTGATTTATTTTTCTTTTTGGACAAAAGTTATTGTAAAGTCCCTTTTCTTTGTAAAATTTCTTGATGTTCCCATATATGAGCATGTTAGGGACATTGATGGTGGCTTGAGGGATTGAGATGATTCTTACCCAAATTAATTCTGTTTGAGAACCATTCATTTATGTTACGTAGGTTTAACTTTGTCAAATTATGCATCTTCATTTTGTGGTGCTAAAGTGTAGATTTCAGAGAAAGAAGAAATTGTACAATTAATATGGTATTTTGAATAGTCTCACAAAATTGAGTAAGGACTCCAAACAAATCTGTAAATGAAGCACGTGCAGTGCTATACATCTGGGGTTAGACATGAATAATCTTTCCAAATATTTTCTTTTTGGTATCTCAGAACTGCTCGTCTTACTGTCTTCACTCTTGAAATGTTGTCTATTTAATCTTAGATGAGAAGCCCACGGAAATAGAAACTGAAAGTTTTTCAGTTCATTTGCTTTGTTTTCTGATAAGTCCTAGGTGTATTTTAGTTTACGTTTAACTCTTTATCAATTTTAAGCCACTTGGACTACTCAAAGTATCAGAAAGCATTTCTGGAACTAATGAGGAGGTGAGCTAAGTACAAAAGAACTGCATGTCCTAAAGGATATGTCCTTAAAAGAAACTGAAATTATGTAGAATAATTCTCCCATTTTTTCTTAGAGTATAGAATCCTTTTCTTTTAGCATGTAGGTCAGATCAAGATTCAGGATTGAAATGGCTTAGTGAAAGGAGGAGGCATGGGAAATGTCGCAGGTTCCTGGCCTTGGATGCCAAGTACCTGGTGCACATGACTGTAGTCTTAAGCAATGTAAAGAAAATGAGCGTCTGGTAAAGTAGTGTTAGGTTTGGAGCAAGTGAGTAACCATAGTGCGTGTTGGGAGAGACAAGATGACAAGAACAGGTTCAGAAGAGCTGGAAAATAATGATGAGGAAAGGAATAAGGTGGAAATCATTGTAGTTTGGAGTAGCTCAAAATGGGCCATTTGCAAAGGAAAATGATCCTGAAGAAGTAGAAGAACCTCCTATAAGATAAGCTTGAGCTAAGGAGGTTAGTTTTCAGCTTCCTTATCAAAAGAAAGAAATCACTACTTATAGAGAAATTTGGAAGTTTGGGATTCAAAGCTGCACTAGCAAAGAACTTCTGAGGGGAGATGATATTTCCAAATTTTTCTTATGAAACTGCAGCACTTTTTGAGATATTGAACCCACTCTTGCTGTATTAGCACAGCATCTAGTCAGAGGGAAAAGAAGATGGAGAGCACCTCAGTACAGTGAAAATTAATTGAGGGACTAGCAGTCTATTAGACTAAAAGAAAGGTTTTAGAAGAACTGGAGAAGAGTCTCACTTGATAATTTTTTTCTTGCCTGTCCTGAACAAGGGACCAAAGAAATTTGCTTGCAAAATCTCCAACAGTGGAGCTGAGAAAACAGGAGAGAGCTCACAAAGGGGCAGAAAAAATACCTCTTTTTACTCAAAAGAATCAAAGTACTTCTTGCTGTACTTTAATATACAAGACACCTGGAGAACTGGTTCTGGAGATGAATCATTGAAGTATCCCTGAACTGCTGAACAACAGAGGAGTTTAAAAGATTCACAAGGAACT
The DNA here is from genome assembly GCF_000276665.1 of Chinchilla lanigera. NCBI lineage: Eukaryota > Metazoa > Chordata > Mammalia > Rodentia > Chinchillidae > Chinchilla > Chinchilla lanigera. The sequence continues at coordinate 3,137,589 of NW_004955539.1, read as the reverse complement.
GGTACCCCGTCTCTGGTGATAGGGCTGCATAGGTGAGCACAAACTTAATTTGAGTTCTCAAAACTGGAAAATGCAAAACAAATCTGAGGGTGTAACTTCAACAGCACAGCCAAAAAAAGCATAAATAGACAAATGAGACTATAAAATCTTTAAAACTTTTGCATACAAAAGGAAACTATCAGCAGTATAAAAGGATAACCTACAGAACAAAAAAAAAATTACAAATCATAAACTTGATAAGGTGTAAATATATAAAGAATGTCAAAAGCTCAAAAACAATAGCTAAATAAAAATAACCTGAGACTTAGACAAAGAACTATTAGAGACATTTCTCAAGAGAATATACACATGTGCCCAAATTTTGTATGGAAACATGCCGAACCTTAGAAGTTATCATGCAAGTTAAAGCCACAATGAAATCTCACATTATACATATTAAAATGAGCATTATAAAGATAAGCCAAAACCTAAAAACAAATGCACAAACCTGGAAAATAACAATTTTAAAAATATATAGGGAAGTAGGAATTATTTGTACTGTTGGTGGAAATGTAAAATGGTATAGCTGTTATGGAAATTAATGTGGAAGTCTTTTGAAAGATTAAAAATAAAATTTTTACATGACCCAGCACCCCCACATTTTGGTATATATTGAGCAGAACAAAGAACAAGATTTTGGAGAGATTCATGTATACCTTTCCTGATTGCCAAGAAATCATAATAAATAAGAGGTGGAAGCAATCCAAAAGCCCAGTGAAGGATTAATAAATGAGGGAAATGAGCAGCCCTACTAAATGTCATGAACCTGAATATGAATGAAATCTTGCTACTTGCAATAATGTGGCTAAACCTGCTGGGTATTATGCTCAGCAAAATAGACCCAGTGCAGAGCAAATACTTTTAATCTCTTTTATATGGTTTATACGGCACAGTCAACCTCAGAGAAATAGGAAATAGAATGGTGCCAGGGGCTTGGGGAGGAAGAAAACTGAGGGATAATTAATGAGTACAGGATTTTCAATTCTGCAAATCTAAATCGTTTTAAAGATTGGCCAGACAAACATGAAAATGTATTTAACACTATGGAAAGCTATTTTTAAATCCATTGAGATGGTAAATTTGCCATTATGTTTTTACCACAGTTATAACATTAAAATATATTTATATAAAATCTGGACTTACATAAGGAAAAACTATGTGAAAACATCATTTCAAAATGAGGAATGAGGCTATTACAATGAGAACACTATACATACAATCTCTGGCATCTCAAAGATCAGAGAAAGGAAAGTTTTATGTTTACAAGAAGGAATAAGCAAAGAACCAAATGTGGGGAATGGAATGAAAGGAGTGATAACGTGTAGATTGAAGCCTGTTTTAGGAAGTGATAACAGCCCATTTTTGGGAAGACACATGAAGGAGAGATTTTTATGCAGCTTAGGCCGAAGTTTAAGGAACTAGAAGAAAGAGAGAATCTTAACCAAAGTTTATTTAAGAACCATTTTCTCCTGATTAACAGAGATAAAATGAGGAAAAGAATGAGAATATGGAGCCTCTGTCCCTGTCCTTATAGATAAATATAAAGACGCTGTAATCTTGCCATCTCATTGAAGGAAGGGTGTTTTTTGAAAGGTATAACTCTAAGAGCATAGATAACAAAAGCAAAAATAGAAAAATGAGGCTCTTTAAAGTTCAAAACTTCCCATGTGAGCTTCAGTTTTGAATATAACTTTCCCTTTTGGTAATAAAAAGGCATGCAGGGTAGATGTATTCCTTTAGCTTTAGCTTCTTCCAGGATCACAAGGTTCAGTTAAAGTTTGACATTGTCAGATCAAATTTACATATTTCCAACTGAATTCATTCTAAATTATTTGATGTGTTTTGCCCAAGAGTTCTTGCCACAGCACACGTTGCTACCTAATAACTTGTTTTCCTGAATGTGTTCAAATGATGATCTGCTAATTTCATGTTACCTCTCTGTAAGTTTCCAGGATTTCATAGCTGAGAGGCGAAAAAAAAAAAAAAAAAAGAAAAGAAAAAGTGGTCCTACAAGCTACCAGAAAACATTGTTGAAATGAAAAATAAATTAAACTCAATCATCTATCTACTACAGTAGTGGTAGCCTTAGATTCCAAATGAAAAGGCCAGACATGGTGGTGCACGCCTGTAATCCTGGCACGCAGGAGGCTGAGGCAGGAGGATCATTGTGACTTTGAGACCAGCCATAGCTACAAAGTAAGTTCAAGGCCAACCTGAATTGCTTAAGAGACCCTGTCTCAAAAAGAAAAAAAAAAAGAAAATCAAAGACAATTATTTGTTTCCACTTCTGAATTTTGTCAGGAGTTATGGTGATCGTTTTCACACTTGTATTTGTATACAAAAGACATAAGAAGTTTAATTGTAAACCCACTCTTTATTATTCTCATTTACAGAAAGGATTTTTGTCATCCCACCTAGCAGAAACAGAGTGTTCTCAGCTTTAACCCAGGTCTTTATTTATTTGTATTAGTATATTTTTCAATATGTAGTGATTACATTCATCACAGGGAATTGATTTATACATATATATCACCTTGTCTTAGTCACTTTTCTCTTATTCCTAGAGAAAATACCCAACACCCAAAGTTAAGGAAGGAATGGTTTATTTAGCTAACAGTTTGTAGAGGTTTTAGTCCATAATCAGCTGTCTCCAAGGCACAGTGGCACATGGCAGAGGGCAAATAAAAGCAAAGAGAAAGACAGCAAAAGCAAAAAGCAAGGGAGGGGCAGAGCAAGCCTCTTTTCTCCCTTGTATTGTATGCAGGCTACCCGCCCTTGGAAAGACGTAGTACTCACACTCTCAATCCTAGTGCTAGGCAATAAACCAATTGCAAACTCTAGATTCAGCTGCCTTGGAAAATCCTGCCGCTCAAGACTACGTGAGGCTTTACAGAGACACACAGACACAAAGCATAACATACATTTTGTCCATTTTTACCCCTCCTTTCCCTGCCCTCTTCCCCAGATCCTCTTCCTATCTCTAAAAATTATACCTTCTGTTTCCTACCATTTCCTTTAATTTTTTGGGCCTGTTAAATTTTGTCTTTTAAATTTTAGCATTCCAAACTGAAATTGCACCTGTACCTTACACTGCACACGAAAAACAAGTCATTCCTTTAGAAATCCTAACATAAGACCTGAAACGGAAAATCCCTAGAAGAAAACACAGAAAAAGCTTTGTATGGGCCTTGGCAATGATGACTTTTGATTTGTATGAGAGGTTCAGGTAACAACAGGAAGGAGAAGAAATAGGAGGATGAGGATAATGAGAAACTCACTTATTTTTTTCCTTTTAAACTTTTCTTAGTACATATTCATAGCACATAATGATTACATTCACTGGGGAGACTTGATACATGTGCATAACACATTTTAGTTCCTCTTTCTCTCTTCCTACCACCCCCTTCTGGTTTTGCAAGTATCACATTAATTTATTTATAAAACCTTATAAAGTTAATTATCATATATATAGATTTAAAACCAAACTAACAGGCCAAGGAACATGTAAAACATATAAGACCAATGTAGAAAGTCAAGGCAATTCATTCTTATTCAGTGTTTCATTTGAAACTTTCAGATGGTATTCATCGGAATTGTGTGTTATGATTTGAACTGTCATTCATAGTTAAGTAGAAATGATTCTCTGAATTTCACAAGTTATCTTTGATGGCAGATAGCTACATCATCTAATAGGTGCTCCTGGTAGTGACGATAGCTTAATTATTATCTTTCATTGCTTTGATTTTGGGCATCCTTCGGAAAATATCAATATATTGGCCATATTTTGCTTAAAGCAACTTTAAAAGATTGTCTTTTCTACTGTTGTGTACTGGGAGCTTATTGTATTTGAAATTGCTTAATAGTTGTATCATGTCAATGGGATCTTGGACATTTGTTTTGTGTTAGATTAATATTAAAATCATGCTTGCTATATTAAGAGTTCATTTGGACTCACTTTAAAAAGCACTGAGGAGGCTGAAGAAAAAGGAGAGAGATCACTTCTATTTGTTCCTAGGGATTTACTGTCTTTTTCTAAATTCTTATATCTTAGTGAATGCGAACATAAAATATTACCCTATTGGAACAAGTAATATGTCATATAAACATTCTATTTTTCATGCTGACCATTATACACAATTTGCCTTTACACATTTCTTACTCTGTTTTTATGTGAGATCCAAGCTTGGCAGAATATTGCCTTCTAATTTTTATTTGTTCAATAAACCTTCATGCATTGAATCATAGATTTGCAGACCTATAAAATAACCAGAGAATATTTTACCACACTCAAAACCTGGGTTTAGTTTCTTGAGATACCACAGTTGTGTGTTTGAGGCAGGTTACCTAACCTGTATCTCAGGGCCCTTGTCTATAAAATCAAATTGTCTAATCATCATACCATCCTACTTGCTCTCCAGAGCTCCAGGTAGATAAAAAACACAATAGCACAATTTAAGAAGAAATAAGGCTGAAAATTTTAGGTATAATTATTATTAAAATGAGGAGTCTTTCATTAGCTTGCATGAGGTCACAGCATAATTTGTTAGTAAAGCACAAATTACAATTAAGACCCTTTATCTCCCTGATGGAAATATCAGTAACATATTGTTAGGGTTTCTTTAGCCACGGTGCTTCCTTGCAGCTTTCCTGGCATTACCTGTTCCTAGATGCAAAAAAATGTCAATGGCCATCATGAATACAGTGTCAAGAGCTGAGCTGGAGAAACCTGTGCTGCCAGGTATCAAGTTAGTCAATTACAACATCAAGCCAGCAGAAAATCCACTTACTATGATGGAACAAGCAGGAGGCCAGAAAGACTATGTATTATGTTGGTAGGGATGTTGTAAAAGTGTGCCACAGACTGGGTAGTTGAACAATAGAAATATTTTGTCTCATAGTTCTCAAGGCCATAAGCCTAAAACCCATTTTTTTTTAATTTTAAAAGTAAAATGAGGAAAACATTAACAGACAGACAACATTTTACAAAATAGCAAAAGAACAGTACAGACTGTACAGAGTTACAAAGTGGTAGGGAATTAACAATGCTTGTTGTATTACATATTTATATCTTCAAAGTGGTTTCTCATGAAAATAGAGACATGTAATATTGATCAATCAAGGACTCATGAACAGTTTCTTTCAGCAAAGAAATAGAAGACAGTAGAACAACCATGTTGACTATACTATATATACCTACATACAAAATTTCTCCTTCTTTCCCTTCTCTTTTTGCCCATCCCAGTTGCCCTTTACCCTTGAGCGTTTTCCTATCATTTCACAATGTCTACCATACCTCCCAGTTTATATTAACTCTTTCAGGTTTTACACTAGTGAGACAATGTGGTGCTTGCACATACAGGTCTGATTTATATAGAAAATTGTGAGGGGCTGGGGATTTAGCTCAGCGGCAAAGGGCCTGCCTGGCAAGCGCAAGATCGTGGGTTCGATTCCCGGTACCGGAGAAAAACCAAAAAAAAAAAAAAAAAAAAAAAAAAAAAAAAGAAAATTGTGGTACTTTTACATAATGGAATGTTACTCAGCTATAAAGAAAGATAAACTCGAGGCTTTTATAGGTAAATGGTCACAACCAGAGACGATACTCATAAGTGAAATAAAACTAAATCCAAAATTTTGGCAGAGTCGATTCTTTCTGAGGGCTGTGGGGCAAAGGTCAGTTACAGCGCCCGCTCTTCATCCCACAAAATATCTTTGGCATTCTTTACTTTAAAGATTCATTTCTCTGATCTTTGCTCTCTAATCTCTGTCTTCATCTTCACATGACATTCTACCTGTGTGTGTATGTGTGTTTGTGTGTCTCCAAATTTTACTTTTATAAGGATACCAGTCATGTTGTAATTGGGTACACTCTGATGACCTCATTTTACCTTAATTACTTCTGTAAATTCTCTATCTACAAATAAAGTCACATTCTCTGATACTGACACTTCAGACCTGAACATCAGATAGTTTTTACGGGCCATAGTCTAAAGCCAGTATGCCAGCTCACCCCAATTTTCCATTTTTCTTTGTTGGAAGGGACTGAATGATGATCAGATACACCAGGTCAGAGACGAAGAATCACCTCACAGCCAATAGAGCCCTGAGTAAAATTCTTCCTCCATTTTCTAGACCCATCAGTCCGAGAGTAGGTAGCAGGAGAAAACCCAGTGGTGAAAAACAGTACTGAATACTGAGTTCGAGTGTAAATAAGCATATTCGAGTCTCCCTGAGAAGGTGGTCTCGGTAGCAACCTGAGAGGGACCTCAGCCAGAGGGCCACTGATGAAGCGGCTTTCTTGAGGAAGCATCTAGGCTAGGAATACAGCTATACATTAGAATATGGTTAGGCAAGAAACATAAATCCTTGATTGCAAATCCATCCAGACTGGCTTTCAAGTCTGAGGCAGAAAGGAAGTATTTTTCCCATGAGCCTTGCCCAGGAAATTCTTTGTAATTGCTTCATAAGCCTAAATTATACCATGTAGGATTTAGCCTGGAACTGGACTTCTCCTAGTGACCTCTACCATGTGGACAATCACAATGCTGACAGTGTCTATATTTGAGGCACTGTTCCAAAGTTATTTGGTAGCTTGATTCTTAGAATTTAGTATTTTCAAAACAAGTAAGAAATAACACCCAAACTCAGTCACTGCAATTCTTTGGAACACGTCAGTGTGAACTACTATCTAATACAGGAGTGTTAGGTATATAGTTTTCCCACAAGTCTTTTATCCCAACAGTTACTTTTGCACAAACACTTTCTCTGGGTGAAAAGTCCATGTCACTTATTCTGTTCAGTGCAACACCTTCCCAATTTATCTCACTATCTTCTTGCAATTTAGGTCATTGCTGCAACCTTTGTAATAAAACTCACGCTGAGTATCTCTCCCAACATAAGATTATAGATAATGTTGTTTACATTGTTACTTAAGGAGACATGACACCAGTGCAATTATTAGTCATGCTGAAATTGGTTACATAATAAAAGACTGATTCTACCACTCCTTCTCCATTGATGACCAGAAAACTCTGTATGCAGTGCTACCTGGCCCTGCACAACAGTCTAATCTCTAAATGTCCCTTCATGGAATGGTTTTTGTGAAAACACTTACCCAGTTAATGATCTCATTAGGAATCACATGTTTTGATTTTCCAGTATTAACTGATACCTGTAAAAGTGATGCATTCCCCATAAATTATAGTTGCTTGTTGTACTTGTTCAGTGTTGAACAACCAATTATTAAACACAATGGCTAAAAATAATTCTTATGTCTTATTCCACATGTGTGTGTATTGGAAATACAGTCTGCTTCACTGGGTTCTCTGAGCATACAAAGAAAATCGCATTGTAGGCTGAGGTGAGCCCTTCTGAGGTTTTGGGGAAGAATCTGCTTTTGAGTTCACTGGAGGTGTTGGTAGAAGCTACTTCCTTGTGGCTGTAGTCTGAGGTTCTCTTTTTCTTCCTGGCTGTCAACTGGAGATTGACTCTGTTCTTAGATGCTGTGCAGGAAGCTCTTCTCAGGCTTCAAATTTCTCTAACTTCCTCCTGTGCTACTATGCAGACAAAGCTATCTGCTTCTAAAATATTTGTGTGGTTAGATTAGCCTTGCTATTTGCCATGGAAGGTAACATAACTATGCGTGTGATTTCTCAGCATATTCACAGGTTCCACTCACTGGGCTCATGCTTCCAGTTTTGCCTGCTACCATCTGCTGCCGGGGAACACAGTTTTCATGGGAAGGGCCCCATAAATATTGAATTTCTCTCCCCATTCACATACCTCTCAATTAGGTGTTTGTTCATAATTTACCAAGCATTTCTCTTAATTTCCAATTAATTTTGTTTCTTTCGGTCATTTTGCAATATCAGCATGCCAACACAGTTCCTGAAGTTGCCCATTGATTTAGTTTTCTATTGTTACAGTCTCTAAAAATTGATGGTGCAACACAACTATCTACTTCATCTCATGATTTTATATGTCCACTAAGCAGTTCTCTTTTCTTAACTGGTGGCAGAGCTATGAATGAATCAAATCCAATTTCTTTCACATTTCTGGAGCATTGGGGTTGACAGAGAACTAAAGTGCCCTTATTTATTCCTGTGTGGCCACTCTCTACATATGATATCACAGCTCTCAGGAATTCTCATTTCTCACTCCAGATGCAAGTCCCTACTTACATTATGCTTGCTAACTTGCTTACTTAAATGGTACTTCTCTAAAATTTATTTCTATCTGAAACATCTGCATTTGAATGAATTTGGAAATGTATCTATGCAGATGATATAAAGTGAAGATAAGGGCCTGAGGGATTAAAGTGTTTCCTAAAAGAATGACTGGAATCTTCATACAGAGACTCATAGACACACAGGAAAACGCTCCATATGAATTTAGGTAGAGGTTGGAATGATGAAGCTACAAGTCAAATGATTTCAGTGGTTGCCAGAAGACACCAGAAGCTAGAGACATGAAGAAATAATTTTTCTAGGGCATCTTCAGAGGGAACATAACCTTACTGACAGCTTAGCTTCCAGAAGTATGAGAGAATTTATTTCTTTTTCAAGCCAACTGATTTGCGACTCTTTGTTTCAGCAGCCATAGGAAGCTAACGTAGGTCTCATAAGAAGACATTTGTGTAATCAAACCCGGAAATGAGTGTGGGAGGACGCTAGAGGAAAATGTCAATACCAAATGGCATGGTAGATAAAAGACCATCAGTGTAACATTCTACTCTAGTTTGCCATCTGACTATTAATGACTCCTGTCTCTCTTAAATGAGGAATGCATTTAACCTGCTCCCCTAATCCTTGAAATCTTACCACGGGAAGGCATTTGGCTTTGGTTTCAGACCTGAATTTACTCCAAATCAGGCCTAGGTGCAAATGAAGCTTCCTGTTTGTAGTTCTTCATTTCTAGAGGTCTGTGAGCTAAAACAGGTTACCTTCTCTACACACACTTAATATACAGTTACAAGACCGTTTTATAATTACAATCGAAGGTATCTTTCCAGATAAGGTTGAGATATGGAGCAGGAAATGCTTAGCATTCATTGGTTTACAGCAGTTCTGATACTCAGCTGAGCAATTAGTAGCAGTTCCTCCTGTTCCAGACACAGAACAGTATTTTAAAAGTTGTCAAATAAAGAAATAAATCTAGTCTTGGATAAGGAGCAAATATTTAAAAGCATACTGCAAGGGCTGGGGATATGGCTTAGTGGCAGAGTGCCTGCCTGGCAAGCATGAAGTCCTGAGTTCGAACCCTAGTACCATTAAAAAAAAAAAGAAACTTTAAAAGCATATTGCAAGAGGGAGGAGATTACTGCAATAGGGAGAGAACAGTTGCAGCAGAGAAGGGGGTACCTATGACAATATAGAGAACATGACAGCTACAAGTGGCTCAAAAGTCAGGTTTTTTTCCTACCAGAAGGAGTGAGTGAGGCTAGCAATAATCAATGTAGTGAAGCAGGTTGAATGATATTGGCACTAGTGGAGAATATATGAGAGAATGTTTTACGCTGAGGTACATATGTTCTCAGAACAGGTTATTGAGTTTGTCTGCTGTCCCAGTTTGAGGGTGGGCAGAAGTTCAAACACCCAGGTTGCAGAGGAACCTGGGGTAAGCTTATTAATAAAACTTTTGTTAACCAACTTTCTATTCAGATCAGCAGGAACAAAGACTTCAGCTCATCATGCATAAGAATTACATAGGGGAATTTAGGAAAGCTACATATTGCCTTGTCCTACATAGAATTCCTGCTTCTAGGAATTTTATCAAAGGAATAGGCAAAATAAATATTCTTTATGGGAAGTCACATCATAGAAAATTAGCTATGAGGAGATTGTTAAATCTTTGCTGGTTCCCAAACTCATGGGCCTAGAGTAGATTTCAATATTGTCACAGTCTAAAATACTCAACAGTTATTTCTGTTATACCAGGAAATGATTACTATCTGGGATGATAGTTGTATTTTAATTTTCCTTTGTTTGTCTGTTTATCTCTTGTTTTAGTAGAAGTCCTCGTAATATTTCAAGTGTTTTATTCTGCCTCATGTTCTGTGATGGTTAGTCTTGATTATCAACTCGATTGGGTTAACAGATGCCTAGATTAGCAAAGCACCCTTGGGTGTGTCTATGTGGGTGATGGGGGTGTGATTCTGGGAACTATATGGGATCCCTGAGCCTTTCCGCACAGGACTCTTCCTCTGTGCTCTGCTTCCTGCATGGTATGAACTGAGTGGCTTTTCTCCGCCAGGCTCTTGCACCATGATATTTCTGCATTGGAGCCAGCCAAACATGGGTGGAAACCTCTGAAATCATGAGGCACATTAAACTTCTCCTTTTTTAAATTATGGGTATCAAGTGTTTTGTCCCAGTGATGGGAAAGCCTACTAATTCACTTTCTCTAATACATTCCCATTATTTCTATTCCTGCCAGGATCCACCTGTGACATTCCATACCTTAAGTTACATTTTCAGTGTTTTATGCACATGTACCAAATGCACACAAGGATTGCAATCACTATGCACTGCAAACATGCGCCAATGAAAAGCAAATGAACATTTTAGTCTTACCATTTATTGGGTGGTAATTTACTTATAGCCAAATCCTGATATTCCTTTGTTATGATCATGTAGTTAACTCTACAATTATTTTTGTCCATCTAGACATTTTTATTGCCATTCAAAATAATTTGGATGGTTAATATTCATCTCATGATCAATATCCCAGATTCACTATACTAGAAAAGTTAAGGGTACTCTGAATGGAAGTCCCCTAAATCAAACATGTCTATTTTGGTACAGATATAGCCATCAGTTTATAATTTTGTATTGTGCTAGAAACAAGACTAATTTCATATACCAATTTTAAATAGATGCTATTCTCACAGAGGCTGCTTACTGAAATCAGTATAGGTTAATAGTACATTGAGGGGTTCCTGTATGAGATATATTCTACATCACAGAAGACTTAGTCATGTATTTGGGCTCTATCACATTATCCTGTTCTTTTTGTTATTAAAGTAACTATGGATTCATTATCATCCACAACATAAGTTCATACTGACTGGGCCATAGTGGAACTCAGAACAGGATAAAGAAGAAAATAAATTCCAGACAACACTTGTCTACTGTAAAGTTACATGTCTGAGTATCTTTACTAAAAGAACACTATCAGAAAGTTTACTAAGGAGAATTTGGATTGAGTATGAAGTGGCCTTCAGACACATAGAAGTAGTGTTCTCTATGAATGAATGTAGTAAATTTCCTTGTCTAGGACATAAGTGCTTTGATACTTCACACTACATTTGGGACTGTTTCCTGCATGCATGTTGGGTGCTTCAAAATGTAGCCATTCATTTTCATCTTACAATGTTTCTGCTATGTCATTGCAGAAGAACTTCTTTCTAAAAGAGTCTTTAACCAAGGAAAAATGTTACCATGTGCTAGTAATTATCACTTTATCTCTTGCTGTTGCACTGAAAACACAAATAATTTGACATGTAATTTATGAATAAGTAGATCAGCCTCTGGATTTTATAACACTGTAGGCATAATCTTGAGCATAATCTCAGAAGAAACTTATCAGCTCTTCTATTGTATTTGACAAGGTCAAATTATAGTAAGTGCTCCACAATTAACATTTTAAAATGGGTAAGATGGACTGGTATCATTAGAATGAGGTCAAACTTTTTTACATAGTCTGGGGACTGAAGCCCCCATATCATCTTCTCAATGTTATGAAATTGAAAGTGTTAATTGTCTTTTTCAAGTCTGCTTATGAGTTTTATATGGACTGCCACCTATAGTTGAATTTTCTGGAGAGATATTTTTGTAAAATCGGATCAAAGTAGAAAAGAGAGTCCTTTCTCCTGTATTTAATCTATTACCATTTATGAAATAGTTTCCTGACACATTTAGTAGTCTAGCTCCCAGAACACTTCAATGACTTATAATGATAGTTTATATTATTTGAGTACATCATGATTATATGATTTATTTTTCATTAGCTTTATTGAGATATACATTTCATACCGTAAAATCATCAAACTTGTAGGTGATCTAAGGAATTCTGACACAAGTTTCAAGGACTTTTCCCAATAGTTCATTTAGCTGAATAGACCAATAAGGATTTTTCTAAACCAAGATAGAGTGTAGGAAATCATCCCTCCATTCTGGGATTTTTTTTATTAGTTTTTGCAGTATATGCCATTTTCAGTCATGTTGGGGAGTGGGTACATGTGCGTATTACACCTTGTTTCTTTTTTTAATCCCCTGCACCTTTGCTCCTCCTTCAACCTCTCCTCCTCTAATTCTCCTTTTCCCATTTTCATTCTTGCTGGTATTGTGAATGCTTAAGACTGCTGTTCTGAAAATGTGGAGAACAACATTGCTAGGAAAATATATACAGTTAATTCCTGGGGACCCGTGATACACCGTAACGCTCAATTTTCTCAGGGGAGTTGTTATCTGTGAGGGAAGAAGTCAGCACTGCTGCAGAATGAGACAATGCTCATGGCTGGTATAGCACTAAACAGTGGGTTTCATACACATTAGAGTCACCTGGGAAACTTTTAAACTGATGATGCCAAACCTCGTATCCAGACATTCTGATTTGAATGTTCTCAGGATGTGTCCTGGCAATTGGAATTTTTAAAATGATCCCTAAGTGTTTCTTATAGGCAGTCAGAACTGAGAGCCTCTACAAAAGGAAGTATATCATATTCTACATAATCTACTTCCCTGTAAGGTTAATTTTACAATCATATGGTCACTCCAAATAATACCTCGCTTTGGGGAGAATTCATAAAATTTCTCATTGGTTGGGAATAAGTATCTATATTATTATCCAGAACCTCCTTTTAGCTCTATAGCAATTAAGATGGTGTTTTTCATTCTCTCTGTGTGATAGAGTTCTCCCTTGACCAGTGTAGGAGAAATTATTATGGCAACATCAAATCGCTTGTGAATCTCTCTCCTGATCTGTGGTTCTCCTTTTCTTGATATGGTCTCTCATTTGATTCTCTAACATAGTTCAATATTTTTTATCTATTTCTTGTTAATACCAGTAAGAGTTGCATGTATAACTTTCTCTTTGGTAGACCATTTCACCTTCACCTCGTTCTACTATAATCAACTTCAGCAGAATGAGATGTGACAAGTCCTCCATTGTTCATATTATCTGTAAATTCCCAGGATATTTTTAACACAAAGTCCTTTGTTTGAAAGTTTCACATTCCCCAATTTTTCTATAATTCCTCCAAATATTTTATTATGTTTTGACTAATTACCACAAAAGGAGAAAGTAGAATTCCAAACACCAAACACCTGTATGTAGTAGTAAAACTGAGGTATTTATTGATACAGTTTTTAAGAGGTCCTATAGTCAGTCTGCCAATGTTGCCCAGAAAAGAGTTCTCTAGAGGCTGTGCCCAGAGAGTTACTCGTAAATCTCTCTGGCAGTTTACCTCCTGGGCACAGGACTCTGATTCTCTTTGATGAACTTTACCCACGTTAAAGGGCGGTGGCCAGAAGCACAGTGGCCAACCTTCTTAGCTATGTTTCTAGAAGCACATCCTCTTGTCTGTCATGCTCCCTTTAAAAAGTCCATATGGTTCTTGGGAGCACATTTATTCCCCTGTATTCTGAGGCCGGTAAAATGCGATGCACTGTACTGATATGAACAGTGCATTTCGAAGTTATTTTCTCTTCTCTGTTTTGCATTAATTATCTAGTCACTCTTTTCCTTTTATCTAATTGATGATATAGTATTTTGGGTCATTATCAAACACAAACTCAAGCACATATGGCTCCCCTAGTTCTTTAATTTCTCTGCAACTTACATTGCCATCAAGACTGTCCAAACGTCAGCATGGTTTGCTAATTAGTCTCTCTGGCCCCTTTCCTATGTTCTCATCTTAAGGTGGAGGGCAGCAGCTTTTCACTGAGGCATGCTCTTGATTAGAATGTGTCTGCCATCCACTACCAAAAGGTCTCCTCCTAGTAAATGCTCCCAGAGCATTATTGGTGACACGGACAGCAGGGGAGCAATGGGTTGTCAGAAAAGCAGAGAAACTATGGCACCACGCATAGTACTAAAGGGGCCTGGCTCACCCTTTTTCTGAAGTTATCACTGTAGTTTTAATTGAACCCCAATTTGATGAAGCTAATGACATAACTGAAACCTTTTTCCATGGTAAAAAGGATAGTTCTGAGGCTTTGATGGTCTATCCCATTAAGTTCAGTCTCAGATAGGCCCAAGAAGCTAGAGAAAATTTCACTCTCTAGGAGGAAGAGAGATAAATTCTCTTTGCCTCTCAGAATTTTTTGCACTGAATTTTTGCTGATTTCTGGAGAAAACCACAGCTGGATTTCTCCAGCATTTATAGTAACCTCCTTCTTACTGTACACGGCTAGAAAGCTAAAACCTACACTTCCTAGATTCCCTTGTTCCTGTTTTGCTGAGTAGAATTTGATTAGAAATTAAGAGGCAGAAACACTGTGGCATAATACATTCATTTTTCTGGTGCAGATTGAGTGGATGAGGGAAGCTTCTAAGAACCCTTCATAGTCTTTAATTATAACTAAGACCAACTGAAGACAATAGCATAACAGCAACTTTCTTCTTCCTAATCATGGTAAATTTGGGGAGAACCTGGATCCAGAAGTTCAGACAATGGCCTCTTATAGAAGATTCTGGATTTTCTACCTTGTTGACTAAATTTGAGGCAGCACTTTTCTTCACAGGTTAGCCATGAAGGTATTCGTGGCATTAATCTAATACTCAGCCTACGGCCTGCTTGTTTGGTCATTATACAACTGTGTAAATGCTCAATTTCTTGCAGTAAACACTATTTCAGTTATAATACCTAGAGAGACTTCTGTTCTCTGCAGTTAAATCCTGACTGCTACACAGCTGGTTCTTTCTTAACTCTGCAGGGACACTAAGATACGGCTTTTGATTCCTGGTGATTGACATGAATAAAGCAAATAGTTGGTCAAGGGAGTTGTTACCGATGGTACACTGTGCTTGATAGTTATTTTCAATTAAGGTAGATTGATGTTAACTCCCTCTTCTACCCCGCATCCCAACAAAATTCTTGCTTTTAAAAAATGACATAAACTGGAGGCAACCAAATGTACACTGCATTCCCTGGCAAATGACAAATAGTGGCAGGTTAACTTGGTGTCCTTTTTTTGGTGTGTTATAATACACAATTGGAAAGTCTGTTACAGCTGAACATCTTTCAAGGGCTTTAATTAATTCATTAGTGATTTTGACAGCACAGTCAGTATACTCCTTGCTATAAAAATAACTAATTAAAGGCTTTTCCCCTATTATCCTGGAGAATTAAATAGAAATATAGCTTTTTAAATTGGGCCTATATCTTTCAAATATTTTATATCTGGTGAGATTTCAGCTTGTTCCCCCATCATTTGCTTTTCTGAATATTGCTTTAGTGAATGTTATTGGTCTATATTTGCAATACATAATCATCACATTCATTTTGGAGAATCAGATATATATATAGATACCAGTTTGATCTCCCACCCCCAGCCCTTCTTTCTTCTCCCTTCCCTTTTCTCCCTCCCAACTCTGAAAATCCTGCGTCCCTGTTTCATCCCATGTCTGTTCAGTTATATTTCGAGTTCCTCAGATAAGAAAAAGCATATCATATTTAATCTCTGTGTTTAATTTAATTCATGTTTTTTGAGACATAGGCATACGTTTCTTGATTTTTCCTCTGGTAAAATTTTACTTATCAATTTACATAGTAGGTAAACAAATGATTAATTCATAATACTTAAGTGTTTAAAACATAGGGCAAAAATATAAAGTTTGCCATTTTTACCATTTAAATGTATAGTTCAGTAGCTTTAAGTATATTTACATCATTAGGCAACCAAACTCCAGGATATTTTCTCTTGCAAAATTGAAACCCAACATCCATCATGCAGTAACTCCCCATTTCTCTGTTCCCCCAGCCCCTGATGTCCACCACACTATCTTCTGTTTCTATGCTTTTGACAAGCTCATTTCATTTAGTATAATATCATCAAGGTTTATCCAGTCTGGAGCGTGCTTCACAATTTCCTTTCTGTAAAAAAGCTGCCTACTATCCCATTGTCTGGATGTAAAGTGTTTGTTCTTTCATTCTTCAATATGCATTGGAGTTGCTTCCACCTTTTCATATGAATAATCTTACTAAGAACATTCGCATACATATATCTCTTATGAACCCAGCTTTCAAGGCTTTTCCATATATACTATTATGGCTTATATCTAGATGTCTCCCCAAAGCTTTATGTGCTTATAGTTGGAGCTTTCTGATGTTGCATGGATCTAGGGTGTGTGATACAGAGATTAAAAGTGTGTGGTACTAAATCATTCCACTGAGTGGAATTAGCATAGTTCTGAGTGTGGCTGAATGAATTTACCTAAAACAGAAATCCCACTCTAAAGTATGGGTAGCACCACCCAAAAGGCTTGTAGCCTGGATGAGATAAAGGGAAAAGGAGGCTTACTGCTTGCTGCCTTTTGTGTGCCATGCCATGAGTTATTTCTTCTCTGCAATGCCTTCTGCCATGCCTCCCTACCTTGGAGCCAACTGACTGCAGAATTAAACCTCTACAAACTGTAAGCCAGAATAACCCATTTCTAGTTTAACTTGTGCATATCCAGTATTTTCCTACAGCAAAAAAGAAAAAAGTAACTAAGATATGCATCAAGATTTGGAACTTTAAGGGTCTTATGGTGGTAATATTTTTTTTTTTTTTTTTTTTTTTTCTCCGGTACCAGGAACCGAACTCACGACCTTGCGCTTGCCAGGCAGGCGCTTTTGCCGCTGAGCTAAATCCCCAGCCCCTGGTGGTAATATTTTTAATATTTTGAAAAATTGTCTTACTGTTTTCTGTAGTGGCTACATATGTATTTTGAGGTATGTAATGTTACCTGTTGCTATTTATACTTCTAGTCAAAGTCTTTAACATATTAAACTTGCTTTTCAAGTGGAAAATGCCTTCTTCACTCCAAGCTATCCATTCCAATTATTTTTTGTGAGGTTTTGGCAATTTCCATTTCAAATTCCCCACTTGTCCACTGAAATATGTCCATTTTAATTTTATTTTTTGTTATTAGTGTGTTGGAATTACATAAATTTTAAAGTAATTCTCTACTTCCCAGAGCATTCATCATTTGAGGACCACTGTCAATTGATATTAATTTCCTTTGTTAATCTTTTGAATCTCGCAGGACAATCATGTCCCAAATCACTTTCACATTAGCTTTGTGGATCACTTGTCAACTTCAATTAAATGGGTTGCCGCACTGTCAAGCTGACATATTTAGGGCCAACCCTAGCTTGGTTTGTATTCCCTTTTCTCCAAGCATGAGTGCTCCTTAAGTTTGCCTCAACAGGAATTCTTTCTGGAATCTGTAGGCCTTTTGCTGGTATTGTCTTCGTTAACTCTTCTGACTTCTGTGGCAATTTACTTCCTCATTTCTACCACTAACTGGTTAAATCCAACCTATTCTCACATGAAAATTCATCTCCTAATTGCAGGCCATCTACTACAGCCCTTTCCTGGTCTCTATGAAAACGAATAATAATTTGAGACACCATCCTGTTGAGAGGTAACATGAATTTCATTTCCATATTAATGACAATTTCTTGGACATCCTCATACTGTCCTAGTAACAATGGGATGCTACGCATCTTAAAAATCCTATCTGTCCATGGAGAGCTTGATTTTTGTGAATAACTTTAATCTTTTGCCTCTCAAACTATTGTATTCATTGTGAGCTAGTGTGTCTAAGATAAGTAATCATTTTGTAAGGACCAAGAGAGAGCTGTTGTGTCATTGAAAGGAGCTCTTGGTTCCTTTAAATATTTTCTAAGTCTTCCAACCTCTGGAGACTTTCTAGATTGTGAATTTTATTTTGTACCATCGTGATATCTACCCAGCTAGTGTATATTAATCAAATGTGATCTCTTATCTCTTTGGCAAACTTTCCCATGCTTAGCAACTTGAACAGAGGATAAACCCTTACTTGCAACCTACTAAAATCTTGAGTAGACTTGAGCATAAGGTGATATATATGTCCTTATGTTTGGTTGATTTTCTCATGCCTATTTTTGTTCCAATATTATTGCACAATGTGATACTGTAAACTTATTTAAGGCATCTTCCAGGGTTTAATTATTCCTCTTTTCTACACTATGAAAACTTAGAAATGGCAATAAAATCACTCCACATTACCAACTATGAAAATTGGTATTGCTTTTTTTTGTTGTTGTTGTTTTTTCCAGTACCGGGAATCAAACTCATGACATTGCACTTGCCAGACAGGCGCTGTGCCACTGAGTTAAATCCCCAGCCCATGTATTGTTTGGGGAAAGAAATCTATTCCTTTCATTTCTTCTGTATCTAAGGAAATACAAGATACTTATTTGCAGTGCAGCAAGTAGTGCAAAGTAACCTTAATTCTGTCATTTGGTAATTGTTCTGACTTTTGGCATGTTTTACCAGCCTTTGGAATCTCAAGATTGTTGGGGCTTTATGTGTTCATTCTCCAATAATCTTTCTAGCAATATGAAAGCAAATCATATCAAAATTTACCAAAGACATAGTTGTTAAGAATAATGTGTGGAAACAGTGATGCTACTGTTGTGAGTAGTATCCTCTGCCCTTATTTCTTCCAGCTCCTACTTGAGGGCTGGATAAGCCAGATTGGTAGATAGTTCAGGAAAAGTAGTCTTACATGAAATACAGTTGCACAGAACTAGTGATAACCTAGATTTCAAAGACTGCAATGAGTGTATTAGGCTGGTCAACTTTTCAATATCTTGTTATGTAAGAAGAGTGAGGTCTAAAAAATGTCTCAATTACAAATCTTGATTACCATTTATTCTGTAATGAAAGAAATCATTTCTAAAATCACAGACTATCTTCATGGTGTATATATTATATCCATATTTGTGGTACTTAGTCACCTCCTCTGGAGTGTGGTTTGCTAGTGGGACACATGACATGCTAGACAATCATCTTTATAATGTAGAAGGTAGTTATCTTGGATACAACACAATATTTACTAAAGAAAATATAAAGCAAATCAATAACTAAATAACAATTAAAATGGATAAAAAGAAAAAATTACAAGGCAAATTTGGCAAGTACACATAACCTTTATGTTTTTCAGTTTTACTTTGAGCAACTCTTCTGCCATTTAGTGGCAGCTGTCTTTCTCTGCAGACACACAGTGCTCTGGTGATCTTCCCTTCCCAAACAGGTCCTTAATAAAGCATTTGTGAACTCATACTCAATTTTGAGTTCACAGTAATTTAGGGAAAGAGGAAGGAAAAAATGGAAAGATTATTATATGCTGAGCACCGGGAGTATTTGCATTTTTGAAGATAATTAGAAGGTTAAACAGTGCAGCAATATCATAGCATTTTAACTTACTGTGTGCTGAGAATATACTTACTATGCATGCACTCTAATTCAAGTGATTTATACATATACATGTATAGATAAACAGATACGTGTGTGTATTTATATATAAAATCACACTCATCCTCACAACTTTCTTTTGAGGCAGGTGCCAACATTCTATTTTGTATTTAGAAAACTGAAGCTCTGAGAGTTTAAGTAACACATGCCAGATCTTTTCATTGCCTTACCACTGATAGTATGTCTTAAGGTTTTCATTTTAACAGTGAACAAGGCCTTAGGAAGCAAGATTTTGCTTTTTATTTAGATCTTCAAGGTTCATTAAAGTGGTGAGAAAAGTGATTATGAAATTAAACAACTGATACCTTTTCTAATGGCATGTCTCAGTGAAGAATTTGCAAGGACAGCATCCATATACATTGATGTATGTTTAACTGGTTTTTCTGTTAGTTTCCTTCCTCCTCAACTCACTCTACCTTCATTATGTTTATACATCTACAGGTATTCACATATGCATACATACAAACACATATACATTTTTCCTGAAGATGTAGCTAATACTATAGTAGTGCTGTGCTTAGAACATTTTCAGATATTTTCTTTTCATTATTTTTTACAGAGAATTTCCACAAGAGTTTAATATCAATCCCATTGGTGTCTTTCAGTGTCAGCCTATTCTTCCTCTTTGCATTGAAGAGGGCTGTGAGGTTTTATGTAGATCCCTTTGTGTTGAAAGTATCCTTCAGCCAGTTTCTGAGATCAAAGGTGATTGTAAGTTTTACATTGATTGTTACAAATGATTTTGCATTAATTTTAACAGTTCTGTATTTAAACTTGTTTCAGACTGATCAACTGGCAAAATATATCATCTTATACTTTACTAAAGTGGTCACTGTACACACACTATTTGCCATTATTTCATAATGATTATCACCCCTGTAATAGTTATTAACAAAATGTCAGCATCACGTAACTTCATTAATATAGTGTTGATTGTCTATGTATGTTATCTCATAAAGTAAGGCACCCAGGAACTCTGTCTTTTGTTTATTACTATAAAATGCAAAAATAGAGGGTATGGAATAAAGTTTTTCTTATTTCAGATGACATCACATGTTCATAGTTTGAAAATTTCTACTCTAAACTCATAGCTATGAAACATAAAATGGAGAGTTAAAACAATTAAAATAAGACAGTCATGCTCAGAAATATGATAAAAATTCTTCAATAAAAGAAGCTGAAGTCAAGCATCCAGATCCTGCAACAGGTTTGGATGTGCGTAGAATTCTGTTCACCTGAGGGAGAATCATTACATTGAAAGTGCCTTGCATGATATGCTAAAGCAAATAAAGCTCCATGGCTCTAAGGAAACAAATAGAACCCATGGGAGGAGAAAGCACAGCAAGGAGGTCAGCTACCGCCATTTGTATTTTGCAGAGATTCAAAGGCAGGCAGAAAGTTGGAAAGTTTTAGAGTAAAAAAGTGAAGGTTTCAGGGCTGCTGCCCCTGGAAACTGTCTGCATAGGGAGTCTAATTAGAACTGCTACATTCAGTATGATTGGTTTTGAGCAGGAAATTTAGCTTCGTTTTTTTGGTCCTGAACTGGAAGTAGGGGCACAAAATAGAGAGATTGGTAAGCAAGGATCATGTCCATTCCACTTTGGACTAAGTACTGTAGAGCTTGAGGGGGACAGTTCTATTGTCATATGTGGTTTACCCATGGCTTGTCTATTCTCCGTGCCATCTTAAAAGAAATGGTTAATGTTCTATTCAAGATAAAAGAAGACTGAGAAAAACAACACTGAGTACAACTTGCTACAATGCCCATACAAAGTTCAGATACCGGGGAAAAGGAAGAATCTCAGTTATCACAGTTAACATGGGTTCTATACTGTCTTCTGTCTTAGTTCCTGTTGGTATCGTATTACCAATGCAGGCAGCAGCCTTAAGCCTGCATTTCTGATGATGGGATAATTGGGACCTCTATAAAGCTGCTATATATGGCCAGTATGGGGACAGTGCTGATGAGTCCAGATTGAGCGTGGAAAACAGCACAAACCCAAGCAGAAAATACTTTCATACTGGGTGAGACTGCAAATCAAATATCTAAGATGCGTGAAGAAAATTAGCATTGTCAAAGACAACAGGTATTATGAGCATTTGAGAGTTGATTTTACTAGAAGCAAACTAAAAATTGCACAGCAGCTGAACAATGTCTTTATACTCAGCGTGGCAGATCTTGAAATGAGAGAAGGAAATAGAAGTCTGAATAAAATCTGAAGAAATCAAAAAAATGAAGTCAGCAGAACGGAGACAAGAACAGGTGGATATCACAATGAACCAATTGGAAAGTTTGTAAATAAAAATCATTATGATGGAAATTTCATGCACAACATTTTATGTAATGCAATTGTTAATTCAAGAATTCTTACAAGTACTAATCTAATTCTGCTATCTAATAATATAAGGTTTTTAAGTGCCCCTTCTTGGAGATTTCCCAGAGTAAGAGAGGGCACATGAAAGGATCAAGTTACTGTGTATTCTACAGGTTATGTTAGAGGATTTCAGACAGTCTAACATTTTTGTGATTCTGCCATTATAAGAAACGTAGGCCCAGACTTTTGATCATGATAAAATAACCCCAGGAAATTGCTTTTCTACCTGAAATAGTCATGCTCCCATGAATAATTTGAGGTCTTTTATAAGTAATCAGTGTGGATTTTGGAATTGAGATATAGCTTTCTTCATCACTTTAATCTGCCTATTAGTATTTTCTTACATTAGTAAAAATAAATGTCTCCTTTTTCTAAAGCACATTTTATAAAAGGAACACAATAGGAGGACCCTGGCTTTTCTGCAGGAGACAATTTATGTTCACTTTCAGGATAATCACACTAAGCTATAAAGTTTAAAGGAATAAAGAATGTCATTTACTAGCTGTGAAAATTGTGCAAACGAAGTGGAAACATTCTTTCATTTTTAGAAAATAGTCTCAAAATATTTAGTAATAATATAACTGACCCCAAACATATGTAAGTTTTTAAGTGCTTATTTCAGTTCACAATGCCACATTGTTCTTTTTTTACAAATACCTTGTAAGGATTGCATACAGAAGATCTAAATGACATAGAAATGGAAAAAGTTTATTTTATTGTAATATGATGTTTTCCTGCTTCCCACATGACCTTGACCAGAAAAGCCATGAGTACATTCTGCAGTCTCGCGGATGAATCTACTAACAAATAACAGACACATTAAAGCATTTAATTGGTATGCAAGATGTAATTGCTATGATTTTTATTGAAATATTATTTTGAAGCATATATTTAGAATTTTCTAAGGATTTAAATCCAAACTGAAAATGAATTCAGTGCATTTAACTCCCAGTATTTATGCTCTTAGCAGGGCACATTTTCTTTCATTTCAAATGAACCTTTGCTGTTAAGGCTTTGCCTCCTTTTCATCTATCCAAATGGCAATGTGTTCATACCAGTTAGCATTTCTAGTTTTCCTCAGAAATTTTCTGCACTTTTTTCTTCTTTTCTAAGGTGAAAAAATGAGGCATCTATTTCTCCTTTGTATTATTCACACATGATTGATAAATTCAGATTTTTACTGAACACTAATAATTTCGTCATTTAAATTCTGCACCTATGTCACTTAACAAAAGCTCCCATGATTTTATTATGTAAATTGTGAGAATGTTAGTGTCTCAGGTTTGTACTACTCAATCTGTAAAGGTGAATCAATTCCTCACTACACAATTGAACTTGATTGTTATAATTGCTTATTGTAACAATCTTATAAGTACTAAAGCCAATGGTCTTTTCTTAGTGTTCACTTATTTTAAAGTTTCATGGCAGGGTACAATGGTTAATATCATCAAACATCAGTCTATACATCTCAATCTTATTTCAAGACTACATAGAAAGACAGCCTCTGTTCATCAGAGCACAAGTGGCAGGGTTATGTCACTTTGATAGTCTGGCTAAATTTAGACAGCAAGATAATGTTACTTATTGGCAGAAATATGTAAATATACAAACCCTCAGCCATTGCAAATAGGAAAGTAAAGTATAATACTCTTTCTGAAAATAAATCTGTCATATTTTAAGATATATCTATTCTAATACAGAAATTCAGTCACTAGATATGCACTCTGAAGTGTTTCTTATACAGGCTCTTAACAGGCTTCCCAGTGCTGTATTTGTAGTGGCAGAGTTTTAGCAATGTGAATATTTGTCAGTGGAAGATTGAATAAATAAGTCAAATGTGGCTGATGTTAAGGAGTCAAGCCCTTGTACCCCAGCATCTCCCAGACATGGTCTGCAGTTTGGCATTTGGAGGAGGATATAACCCTGAGCAAAGTAGTTCAGTGAAGGTAAGAGAAACTTTCTGTGGAGAATGCAAATGTGAGCCCTTAGTAGTCTTCAATCCTAAAAGCTAAGAAATAAGTGCTTATGTTTTATTAAGGGTATTTAATTAGGAAACTACAGTGTTCAGTGCATAATACCTTGGTCTCAATAGAAATTTCAAATATAAATTACTTCTCACTACTTCTACCATTATCATGCTGGCTTAATTCATCATCCTATTTCACCTGACTTGTTCTAATAGCCTTCCCACTGGTCTTTCTGTTTATAACCCTGTGATTCTGCCAGTGCTTCTCTACACAGTTCCTTGAGGGGTCCTTGGCAAATATGTCAAATCATGCCACACTTCAGACCAAAACTCACCAGGCTTCCCCTAATACAGCTAAACAAATAGGAAAACCTCTTACAACATGGTTTGCAGCACCCTCATCACCTAAATATTTCTCTAAACTTACCTAGATTTCTTTCTCTTTTTGTGCGGAAATGATGTATTGCATTTGAGGGTGAATGTTTTTAGGAAGAACCTGTGCACCCTCTACACTCTTTCTTCTTTCATTAGCAATATGGTGCCGAGGATGAGGCTTAATGGTAGGGAAATGAGAGCATGAAGGTCTATTGGACTTGAGAACACCACATGGAAGAGAGACATCCTCAGACCCATCGACCTTGTCATTTCCCATGGAAGTGTAATAAACTTGTGCTGCATTTAAACCAAAACACGTGGAGTGTTCTATTTGTCATGTAAATTAAACTTATACTAACTGTATTGGATTAGTAGCATTACTGTAATAAAGCCCCACAAATTGATACCTCAAACAATTTACTGTCTAAGAGTTAGGAAGCTAGAAGTCTAGTATCAAGGTGTTGATGGGGTTAGGTCCAGCTCTGAATGTGAAGGAGTAATTGCTACAAATCCGTCTTCCAGGTTCCTATGGTTTAGGGCAATCATTAGCATTCCTTGCATTGTCCATGGTGTTCTCCCCATGCCTTCATATTATCTTCTTCTGTTTATGCCTCCTCTTCACACAGCATTTATTTATTTATTTTTTTTTATTTTAAGGATAAAAGGAGGGAAACATTAGCAGACATACAACATTTTACAACATATCACAAGCACAATACAGACAATACAGAGTTACAAACAAAGTGGTAGGGAATTAACAATGGTGGTTGTATTACATATTGATATCTTCAAAGTGGCTTCTCATGAAAACAGATATAGACATGCAATACTGGTCAACCAAAGACTCATTGACAGTTTCTTTCAGCATAGAAACAGCAGATAGAACAACCATGTTATCTATCCTGTATATACATACATACAAAATTTCTATTTTATTAAAATATCATTCATAGTGGATTATAACCCACTCTCCTCTAGGATGACATCTGTTTTTTTTTTTTTTTTTCACAGTGCTAGGGATTGAACCTAGGGCCTTGCAAATACTAGACATGTGCCCTCCCATTAAGCTGCCTTCCCGCTCCTCAAAATGACATCCCTTTTATTGTTTCCAATGAATCTATTTGCAAAAAAGTTTATATTCTGATGTACTAGGGATTCAAACTTCAAATTTGTTTGGTTTTGAAGGGAAGGCATACTTCAATCTACGTCTAACCAAGATCTTGCTGCAATAAAGTGTTCAGTTTGAATATCCATAAACTACTAGGACATTTTTAAAAGTTTTAGAGCATATGTTGTACCAGGATGTACCAGCAAGAACAATAAGGTTTTAGTGGTAGATGGAAGTGGGTAAAGAGCATGAATTCTCTTCTTTTTTGACCTACCTCTTTTCAAGCATGTCTCTCTTCTCTAGTGTCCTTCTCCCCTTCTTGTAACTCTAACTTTGTAGACATGGCTAAATGTCTTAGCCACTTTCCTGTCACTAGGGCAAAATCCCCAACAGCCACAAATTGAAGGACGAGAAGTGGATTGTGGCTCATATTTGTAAGAGGATTTAGTCCCTAGTCAGCTGGCTCCAAAGCAGGAAAAAGATGGTGAAAGGATATGGCAGAGGAAAGCTCCTTACATCATGCAGGTTAGGAAGCAGAAAGAGAAGAGAACAGAGGAGCAAGGTGCACCCTTCTGGGTCACACTCCCAGTGGCTCGACTCCAAGCAGACCACACTCCCTAAGAGCAAGTCAGGTACAGCACCACACAATCCAGTCAGCATCAACACAAATGAGAATTTTGGGGGAAATTTTGGATCTAACCGCAATACTAAAGGATCTCGACATGAGAAGATCATCATGGACTCTCCATGCAGGCTCTAAATGCAGTCACATGCATCCTTAGGGGAGAGGGGCAGAGGGATACTTCATGAGAGAAAGTAGATGTGACTAGAGAGGTAGAAATTGGTATGATCTGGCTACAAGCCAATGGATGCTGGGTAGCACCCAGAAGCTGGAAGAGATGAGAAGCAAGATCTCCACTGTATCTTCCCAGAAGAGAGTGAATCTACGGACACCTTAATTTTACTAACCTGATACTGATTTCAGGTTTCTTCTCTCTAGAACTGTAAAACAATTATTTTGTTCTAAGCCACCAATTTTATAGTATTTTGCTACAGCAGGCAATGGAAGCTAATACACATGGATTAATAATATCCCTTAATTAAAGACTATATATTTCATATTATCATTGTAAAAATTAAATCAGGTAATATATTAAATATTCTTAATTGAAGTATATACCTATTGCACTCTTCATAAATTACAGCCATTTTTATATAAAGAACACTTGCTATTATCAAATCTGGACCTACTTATGTGGGGACATAATTTTCAAAGGAACCTGGCTTCTGAGGTGAATAGCACAACTATAGTTGTGTGCATATGCCTTTCAAGAAGTAGAATTGAGTAAAAAGTTGGAATTCAATATGGAAATACTGAATATTTGGAAATCTAATCGTGGACTAGCAAGCGTCATATATAGTAGCTAATTACTTTTGTCATCAATCCTTCCTCCACAATTTTGTCATAGTGCAGGCCAAGGCAATGTAAAGAAGAATATGAGAAGGAAGAGCAAGTTAGAAGGGTCTTTCAAGAAGGCAGCTTACCTAGGGGATACTTAGAGAATTGTGACAAATGGCTACTTGCTGTGGGCAGACAATGGGTTCAAGGACATTGAGAATGCAGTTTCATAGGGTATAGCAGTCAATTATAGCTGAGTTTTTCTTGACAACCAAATGTATTCAAATTTTGACCAAAATATTGATTTGCTGTGCAACTTTTTTCCAGATTTAAATTATTCACTTGTCATCTTAAAATTATATGACCAACTTATTGCCTTAATATTCTAAAAATCAGATTATGACATAGAAAAATACCTGCTTTTCCATTTTGGCCATTAACTGCTACAACATGATATCATTGCTTTGCAAAAGCTGAAGTTTTGCCCCTGGTAAAATTTCCCCTACGGAAAACAATTATATTTGGATAATACCTTATTATCAAGAAGTAAATAGGCTTTAAACCTATCCTATGTGACAAACCTATCACTGATATAAAATCTTACATGAAAACCTAGTTGCCAAGGTTTGAATTCAGTAAATAGTAAACTGAATTAACGGGCTGTAATTCTGTCTAATGGAGAGAAAGCTTTTCATCTTTTTAATAGGATGATATGTAGCATCCAGTTACACTTCTCTCCTCTGACATCTTATTTTCTTATTCTACCATTGTTTGGATAGAGGCTCATGTAAGCCATATGTGTAAGGAACAAAATTAAGAAACAAAATTTAAAATAAGAGAGCCAAAATAAAAGAGTCAATGACAGAAAATTTGCGAGAGCATTACTAATATTCCTAATGCTTTGGTGTTTCAGAGTGAGATCAATGAAATAATGACACTAAATATTTTCCTGAAGCTATTTTAAGCTAGCTATCTACGTGATAGTAGATAAGTGCGCCTTTATAAACCCCTTATTTTCAATTTTTAAAATGACAATGAGAACTCAGTGATCTCTAGTTCTGTTTGCATGAATCAACATTTTGTATCCTGTGCAAATTATATTTTTGGATATCTTTGGAATAGAACTTTAAGCTCACCCCATGCAAACTGTTATCAAATAGAGTAAAATTATTCCAATTAAAGAATTCTACAGATCCTAATTTTACAAGATAACTTTCCCTATACATTTTCTATATTTGATGGATAACAACCAAAAAATTTGTTACCTTTTTTATGTTTACTATCATATATTGTCTTCAATCATCTTTCACAGCCCATGAGGCATGGCACAGTCATTATCATATGACACTTCACTATATCTGTGTGTACATACTTCTGACAATTTCTACTCTCCTGGCAATTTCCTACAATAGTGAAATGTGTGCAGAACTAAATAAAAAATTAACTGTCTTGACATTTTAATATCTTTTCAAATTTTTTATGTGAATCACTAGATTCATCTGATCTCTTTTGATCATTTCTCCCCCATGGGTAGAGCATTCAGTGTGATCTCAGGGTCATAAAAATGTCTAAATGCTTCATATGATCCACAGGACCCTTTATGGCAGGATATGAACACAGACCATCTTGCTCCCTTCATCGCTCAACATATCTCCACCTCACCTTACACCTTTCCAGCACAATATAATCTATTTAAGCAGAATTACTTATGGTTTGCTGAATACACTGTACTGCAATGTATTTTCTTTAATATTTTGTTGCACACATATGATTCTCTGGCCCTAAAATACCCCTTTCTCACCATTTCAATACTGTGTTCAAGGGTCACCTTTACTCTCTTTCTTAATCAGTAACATCTCATTGCTAATGTATTCATAGGATTATTCACAATATTTTATTTGCCTTCTCAGTGACAGAGTATAAGGGTTGTGTGTGTGTGTGTGTGTGTGTGTGTGTGGTGTTATGTGTACAGTATGTGTGTTTTCCTTTCTTTGTGTCTACTGCCTAGCATAGATCTTAGCATAGTGAATATTCTATAGAAGTGTGTTGAACTACGCATGGAAGCCATGATCCCTACTCATAAGGATTTTATAATCTAGTATATTCCAGTTACTCTACATAACTTATTTGAAAAGAACTATAACACAGTTATAAACTTTTCTAAAGGAGCCAGAGTTCAGATAATTCCCTCTTAATATGCAAGTCTGAAAAATATGTAAAATTCATGACACAAAATTAAGTGACTTGTTTCTGCTAGAAGATTGTGAGTAGCATGAGCTGACTACCTTAGCATGTATAGTATTGATCATGAGGTTGTCATATCACAACTCTGATTCACAATGACTTTATGTGAACTCAAATATGGCTTTTTCATATTTCAGTGGGACTTTGAGGTCTAAATATGTTTATAAACTCCTAAAAATAAGATGAGTTATTACATTACAGGGAAAAGTAAGCATGCTTTAATTGGAATTCATTTTTGATTGCCATCAACTGAAAACCATATTTTCCTTTTGTGTTAGCAGAATATTACTTTTTATTTTTTTTTATTTTTTATTTTTATTTTTATTTTTATTTTGGTTTTTGGTTTTTCTCCAGTACTGGGAACCGAACTCACGACCTTGTGCTTGCCAGGCAGGCGCTTTGCCTCTGAGCTAAATCCCCAGCCCCAGAATATCTCTTTTTAAAAAGTTATTTATGCTCCTGAAAGAAAATGATATCTTTAGCTGTAGATAAATCTTCTTTATTAGAAATCAATAAGCTTATAGTTTAAGGGTGGGCATTTAACCCCTTTATGATCATTTAGATATGAAATAAGTTCAACTGTGGAATTTCATTGGGAAAAAAGATCACTTTCTCTAAAAATAAACACATTAGAAAAGCTAATCTTCCACAGCAAATTACTGGGTTTACACATGCTGCTTGTATCAGCTATCTTATACCATAAGGAAAACCAAGAAAGAGCTAGATTTTAAGTATGGAAAATGATGAAGAGAGACTTCTTCCTAGACAATGTATTAGTAAATATAACACTGTATTTGTTAAGTAATTTTTATGGTGTTTGTCATTGTTGTTGCTTGTGGGGTTTCCTTTTGGTTTTGGGGGGAAGTTGTTTTATGGTATTATTGGTGTTACTAGTGATTGAACTCAGGGACTTCCAAGTGAGCTATATCTTAGTCTAAATTTCAATATCTTTTGAGGCAGGATCTCATTAAGTTATTCAGTTGCCCAGGCTGGGCTTGAGTTGGGAGTCCTTCTGCCTTGAGCTCCAAGAGACCTAGGATTACAGGACTTTGCCCCCATGCATGACTGAGCTAAATTTCCTGATATTAGGAACTGAAAGTATATTAATCATATACTAAAGTTGGCAAATAGAGTGGAGGAAAGACACTGGATAATTCTGAGAAGGCTATAAGGCTGATAGCTTGAAGACACATGTAAGGAGGGCCTTGTACATTCTTATAATGACTAGGGCCCACATGCATTTTTGTGGGCTACTACAGTTCTGCCTTCCCTCTAAAGAAGTTAAAACTGTACCCTGCTGATTGCACATTATGTACTTGTTCTCTAGAATGATCTGACACTTTGTAAAGGAAATTTGGAGGGAAGATGCAAAGTTGAACAAGAAACATTGCAAAAATGGGCTCAGAATGAAACTGGAAAAATGGTTACTTGTAAATCCTGACATATTTGAATGAAAATAGACGACTGTTTATTGCTACTTAATTTACATTAACAAATATATGCAAGTATCTTAGATTGGTACGGTAGCTGTAAGAAATTCACACAAAATTGATGGCTGAAAACAATACAAATGCATTCTCTCACAGATCTAGATGTATGAAACAATTTTCAGAGGCAGAAATTATGATGTTGGCAGTGCTATGACCTCTTCAGAGGGCACAAGAAAAGAACATGTTTTTGTCTGTTTCAGCTTCTCATGGATGATAACATTCCTAGGCTATGGCTACCACACTAGTTTCTGACTCTTTCACCACTGTCTGCTTCTCTTGTCCTAGAGAGACTATATCTTCATTTCTTTTATACAATTACTTGTGATTGCCTTTAGGATCCATTGGACTAAGACAGGCTAAGATCCTAATGTATTTCTGTTATGGTTTGGTTCTAGATGTCCTCCCAAACCCACATGCAGTCCTGTGGCAGGCTTCTAGAGCCTATGACTGATTCATGAGTGTAAGTGCTACACTCCCATTGGGGTGGATAGTTTGCATATGTAAGGAAGACAAAGAGGCTGCTTGCTGCCACTCCTCTCATTTGCTCTTGCTGTTTTTTACTATCATCTGCCACCATGAATGGTTGCCCTATGCCATGTGCCACCCTGCCTTGGAGCCAGTTGAGTATGGACTGAAACCTCCACAGACTGTGAGCTAAATAAACCTTTCTTTCCCTAATTCTAGGTGTCAGGTATTTGGTCTCATCAATGACAGAAAAGTAACCAAGACAATTTGTTAATTTATTCTCTTTCATTCACTTTTATTCAAGGTCTTTTCAGATGTAAAAGTCAAGTAGCCCTGTATGTGTTAGACAATATGGTTTAGTACAGTGAAAAGATAACATTTGGAGAGAGGGCATAAACTATTTGTACTGTATTGCCATCTCCTAGGAGAATTATCTAGTGGAAATCACATTAAAATTGGCTCCTAAGACATAGATTCATATAAAATATTTGCTATCTCCTTTATTTTATTGAAATCTGAAAATATCATATACCTTAACTTCAAAAAAGTGCCTTCAACTATCATAAACTTAGTTTTCTATACGTGTAACTCTTGTCAGTGTACACTTCCAGCATCCCTTTGTTGAGATCCCATACATCAAGGCCTTTTCTCTTAGCTAACAGGAAATTCATCTTCTCTTTTTTTTCCTGGAAGCATCTGTTTCCTTAACATCTCCCAAGTATGGGACTTGTAAGTGTGGGGATCACCTTGAAGTCATTTCATAGTGTCACATGCACAAGCTAAAGCAACACAAACAAAATTCATCACCAATGTTGTCATCTGGGGATCCCACAGAATCAAACCTAATCAAACCCAATTATACTGAAGATTCACAATAGGTCAGAGAAGAATTCTCTGAACAAAGAAACCTTCTTTGAATGAGAAATTAAAGGATTGGCTTGCACATCTTAGAGGGTAAATTATTGCCAAAGCAATCATAGACTTCAAAAGATAAGATGGGGGTGGAGTGCCGAGTATCAGCTACTCAGCTTCCTCAGAACAAAGTCCAAAAAGTCTGAAAAACAGCAGGCTGGAGACAATCCAAAGTGATTGCAGGGCACATGGGTACCACCAGGAAACTGACAGTGGAGAAAAAGAAAATAGAATTTATTGCTACAGAAAAAATAGCTCACTGTCATAGACCCAAGTCCATGTGGTGTCGTTACAACAGCTGTGTAGTTGGTCTGGCAGGCACAGAGACAGCAAAAGCAACTTATTCCTCACTGACAAACTGAGACCTGACCTGGACCAAACAAGTTTTGTACAGTCAGAGGCAGCAGTGAGAACAGCCCAAATAAGATGTTGATGAGTGAACTAAAGTGGTGCACAGCACACAGTCATGTAGTAGAATACTGGCAGTGGGAGCAGGATCACCATTCTATTTTGAAGGACCCAGGGCTTACCTAAGCAACATTGCTCCTCACTGGGAGACTGAGATCTCGGCTCCACTGGGAGAGTCTTGTACAGTCAGAGGAAGCAGTGAGAACAAAAGACACTGTTTCCCAATCACCTCCCCCCCCACACCAGAGTCAATGGTTTGTAAGTGAACTAAAGTGGTACCTGGCACACAGTCACATGGAGGAGGAGCAGTGGGCAGGCAGGATTGCCATTTTATCTCAAAGGGCTCAAGGTAAGAATGCCAGCAGCAGAACACCTTGAGGGTCTCTTCACTGCCAATGTCCTGGAGTGAAAAGAGTGAAGGGTCATCTGGTACAGTAGACAGCAGGCAGTTAGATAGCAGGCTTGGGTGTAATCTACTAATAAGTACAAGCTGGAACTAAGACTAAGTTCTGGTGCCTGCCAAAAGCCAATCTCAACCCTAGCTAAAAAGAACTGGAAGCAGCCCCCTGCTCTTCAACCAGCTGCAGAAGCAGCCCCGTATTAGGTGACCAGTGGCACAAGCAGGCAAAAATCCTTGACTAGAGGCAGACAAAGGCACTCCTCCCACACTTTACAATAAATGTCTGTCAGAAGAGTCAGTGGTCTGGCCAAGATCAACCTAGAACCCAGCAGCAAACACACTGGTAAGTGGGTGGCATAACTCAGTATATATTCCGGTTCTAACTAGGAAACTAACAGAATTGGGGGCACCAGAGGAATATATTTGAGGGGTGGTTATTTAGGTTTTGACTTTTATTGTTTGGTTTATTTTCTCTGTCCTGTCACTCTATTTCCTCAATGATCTTTCTAAAACTATCTAAGTCATCTAAGTTTTTCCAGTTTGCCTTGATATTCTTTTGCTTTTTCTTATTCTTTCTAGCCTGCCCTTTTCCTCAGCCTCCCAAGGTTTGGGTGATTGATCACACTTTGTCCTTCAGCTTTGCTTCCATTATGTCATTCTTGAGTTATTGCTGTTTTATCCTCTGTCCCTCTTAAGGTCCCTTTTCTCACAGGATAAATTCACTCTACAAAGGGAAAACACACTGATTACAACTTCATGGTTTCCATTGGATGTTATTATACAACTATAGATCTTGCTCCTATGGTTAGAAACATCAAATTAGCAATTACCACAGACTGCCTGTTTCTAGGCTCTACTTGAGGATATTCTGGTTGCTAATTGTACTGGTTTAGACAGTATGCCATACTTGTTGTAATCAGTTGTTCACCTTTGTATGACAACATTGTAATCTGGGATCATAATCAACCTCATAACCCAATACTAAAGGACTGAGCCAAACAGATAGCTACTCCTCATACTTAATAAGTGGGAAGATAGGATCTTGGGACAGACACAAAGACTAACAGCCAACTAAATCTAGAGGACATCTAGGAGGAATAGGCATTTCCTAGACAATACTTAATATAAGTAACAAGGCTAACTAACATAAGAAAAATATAAATAGCAACAACACGGAAAACAAATTAAAATTTTAAAAAACACAGAAAATGATAAGATGCACAAGGAACACACAATCCCAGGCTTCCAACAAATCCAGGACAAATCCAGCATACAATGAGGTAGAGGAAATCAAAAGCTATCCACCTGGATGTTCTGGAAAGACAGCAGCAAGAATTTTAAAAGAGATGACAATCATAGTGAAGTGTTTTCTCAGCAAGTCTTGAGCATACATAGGTAAAAAACAAAACAGGGAGGCATAAAAGTGATGGAAACAATGATTGCTCAACATAGGAAGGAATGAAATCCATGAAATAGATTCAAACAAATACCTAGGATATTAAAAATTCCACTGAAACTTCGTTAAACAATATGAAAGAAAGTTAAGATAGAATATGTGACCTAGAAGCAAGGATTACAACTAGTGATCATGAAAAGAAAGATCTCTTAAAAATAGCAAGGGACCATGAAAAAGCAGGACAACAACTGCAAGATGATGTGAAGAAGAATACATAAGATTAGAGTCAGTGAAAATACAGGAGTCAGCACAGATGACATAAAGAACCTGCACACAGAAGTAAAAGCAGAAGAATTCCCAAATGCAGGAAAAGAATTTGACATACAGTAAGGGAGGCATACAAAACTCCAATTAGTCAAGACCAAAATAAATCTACAAAAAGGCATCAAGATAATCAAGATTCCAGAACTTCAGCACAAGAACAGAATATAAAAAGATGTTAGAGTAAAGAAACAAAACACCTACAAACAAAATCCCATGAGAAAAACAGCAGACAAACTTCTCAAAATAAACCCTTAGGTCCAACAGAGCTTAGAGTGAAGTATTTCAAGTCCTGGAAGAGAACAAATTCCAACCTAGACTAATGTGTCCTACAAAATTATATTTCACAATTAATGGAGAAATAAAATACCTCCATGACAAAGAACAACTGGAGATATTTATGGCAACAAAACCAGTTATACAGAGGGTTTTGGAAGATATTCTAGAAAGATATAATAAAGATCACAATTCCAACTGTGCAAATAGAAGCAATCAGGCAGGGTGTAGTAGATTGATAATCAGAGGGCAATTTATAACCCCCAGCTGAACTGAGTAAGTGTGATGCTGAGGAGGCCCACCTGGGGACTGCTGCCAGTGGTGGAAGCCATAAGGAGCTGTTGGTTGCTTTGGAGGAGCTCCTCATGCTGGCTTTCCTGATGAACTCGGCTGTTTTCATCCTGCGTGGAGCTCAGGACCTTGCTGGCACTGAGCAGCTTCGGTTCACTTTTGGGGAGCTCTCGTCCTCACTTTGAGCATCGCTTCCTGGCTCCAGAGGGAAAGATGGTGCGCTGCCAGTTTCCTGGAGAGGCTTGCTGAATTGGCTTCCCTGATGGGAACTCGGGCATCTTGACCACTGGAGGAGCTCAGGACCTCACTGTTGCTCAGGATGGCTGTGATACCTTTTGGGGGAGCTCTGATTCTTTTGAGTATCACTTCCTGGCTCCAGTGCAGATCCCTCAGCCTGCTAGCAAAACTCCTTCATCCCACTGAGCAGACTTCTTATATTCCACCACGGACCTTTGGGCCTTTCCCAGGCAGATCTGTAAAACTGGACTGCATGAGAAATTGTTATGGGCTCTGTGCCTCCACTTAGATTTGTGGGAGGCATTGTTATGAGCTCTAGGTTTTCTGCTGGACTCATGCAGGTCATTTCTGTGGGATCCAGGCCCTTGGTGAGATTCCTTGGTCTTAGTGTGTGGACATTTTTCCTGCACTCTCTTGCATATCATTCTCTGAGTGACTATTATAAATAACCTTATAAAATACGTGTCCTATATTATATTATTGTCCCTTGCAAAAATATGCCCCAAACCAACACACAGGGCAAGCAATTAAACTGAGCAGAAAGACAGGGAACCATTGGCAGGAACATAATATGACAAGGACAAGCCAATACATATCAGTTATAAGCATCAATGTAAACGGTCTCGACTCACCAATCAAAAAATAGATTGATAGTATGGATGAAGAAAAGAGATCCCAAGATACTTTGCATTCATGGAACATACTTAGCTGAAAAGAAATTCATAGGCTGAAATTTAAAGGATAGAATATAATACTCCATATAACAAGATCCTGGAAAAAAGCAGAGGTAGCTATTTTATTTGTGCACAATGTGATTTTCAAGCCAAGACTGATCAAAAGAGATAAGGAAAGTCACTGCATGCCTGTCAAAGGAAAATTCCACGAACAGGAGAAAACATTCATAGATGTACATACAACAAATGCAGGTGCACTCAAGTACATAAAGCAAATATTAATGGAGAAGAAAAATCAAATAACATATTTGTAATGGGAACCTTAACATCCTACTGTCATAGATAGATCAATTAGACAAAAAAATAAATTAAAAAAGAGATATCATAACAGAACCAAACTTCTGAACAAATGGGCCTAGGTAGATGTGTACAGAATGTTCCACCCTACAATATCAAAATACACATTCTTCTCAGTAGCACATGAGACATTCTCTAAAACAAACATCATACTATCCCATAGAACATACTTAAATAAATGCAAAGACTTGAAATTATCCCATGTATATTATCTGACCAATAGTGCAATGAAATTGGAAATAAATGGCAAAAAAACCCACAAAAATTCTATAAACATGTGAGAATTAAATAACACCTTCCAAAAACAACCAGTGGGTAGTAGATGAAATTGAAATAGTTAAAGAGTACCTACAATTAAATGATAAAGCTGATACAATATACCAGAACTTATGAGATATAATGAAAGCAGTTATAGGAGAGAAATCAATAGCAGTGAGTTTTCAGCTCAGGAAAACAGAACAAGCTCAAATATACAACCTAATGTTGCACCTCAGAATTCTAGAGAAAGATGAGCAAGTCAAGCTCAAAGCTAGTACAAAGGAGGAAATTATAAAGAACAGAGCAGGAAGGGATACACTTGAAACTAAGAAAACAATAAAAAAATCAACAAATCAAAGATTTGGTTTTTTGAAAGAGTAAATAAAATTAACAAATCTTTGGCAGACCTTATCAAAAAAGGGGATAAAAGAATCAAATTTATTCAATTAGGAATGAAAAAGGTGAAATCAAAACAGAACCTTCAGAAATCCAGAAGATTATCAATACTGAGATGAATTAAGTAATGGTCAACTATCAACATCCAGCTAAAATGAGTCAGCATGGTCCTT
The DNA here is from genome assembly GCF_000276665.1 of Chinchilla lanigera. Classification (NCBI taxonomy): domain Eukaryota; kingdom Metazoa; phylum Chordata; class Mammalia; order Rodentia; family Chinchillidae; genus Chinchilla; species Chinchilla lanigera. The sequence goes on along the minus strand of NW_004955539.1, from coordinate 3,100,524 downwards.
GGACGTGGAAGGCCCACCTGGGAATTGTTGCCAACAGTATAAAAAGAGAACCAGAGGGGAAGATGGTGTGCTGCTCCTGGAGAAGCTTGTCACACTGGTTTTCCTGATATGAACTCAGCTATTTATTATCATCGAAACATGGTTTCTCACGGTCCCTAAGGATGACTTCTGTTCTCTTCAGAGTAGCTCTGGTCCTTACCTTGAGTGATGCTTCCTGGCTCCAGTGCAGATCTCTCAGCCTGTTTGCAGACATCCTTCATCCTGCTGGTGCAGACTTTCTGGCTTCCACCACTGATCTTCTGACCTACCCAGTGCAGATTCTTATTTATTTATTTATTCATTTGGCATGATCTTGCTATGTATTTCAACCAGGGCTTGGATTCACTTTGTAGCCCAGGCTACAACTTATGCCAGTCCTCCTGTCTAAACCACGCAAGTGCTCACATTGCAGGTATGTGCCGTTATTCCTGGCTGCACACCCTTGATACAGACTTGCATGGGACATTGTCATGTGCTGTACTCATACACCTACAATTACAGAGGACATTGCCATGTCATACAGGCCCTCAGCTCCATTCTTTGGGTCTCCAGTGCAAGGACATATCTCTTGTATTCCTCTGTATTTGACTTTTTGGGTGATTATAAAATAATTGTACAAATTATGTATCCTGTATTAAATCTATTCTCTTGCAAATCCTGTCTACGATAAACACCTACTTTGAAAACCTTCACTGTAATAAAATGTAAAACACAAAAGAAATACACATATTCCTAGATACATATGAATTACCAAAGTTGAATCAATAAGTATATAAATTCTAAATAGTCCAATATTACTCAGTGAAATTGAAAATATAATTAATAACTTAGCAACAAGGAAAATATCAGGTACTGATGGATTCACTGCTGAATTCTGCAAGAAATTTAGAGATCTAATGCCTTTAATCATCAAACTCTTGAATGAAATTGAAAGGGAAGCAGTGCTCCCAAGGTCATACATGGAAGTATGTATTATTCTGATACCAAAACCAGAGGACCTAGTGAAAAAACAGAACTACAGGCTAATCTCCCTCTTTTTTTTTTTTTTTTTTTTTTCTGCACCGGGGATTGAACTCAGCACCTGTGCTTGCAGGTTGGCGCTTGCTCCACTGAGCTAAATCCCCGGCCCCCAAATCTCTCTAATGAATATAGATCCAGAAATTCTCAGTAAGATACTGGCAAACAGAGTGCAGACATTGCATCAATAAGATTATACACCATGACCAAGTAGGATTCATCCAAGGAATGCAGGAATGTTTCAACTTGTGCAAATCAATAAACATAATACACTATATTAACAGAGCCAAGGACAAAAATCCATATGATCATCTCAGGTGCAGAAAAAGTGTTTGACAAATTCCCACACCCATTCATGAAAAAAATTCTATAGAAAATTATAATAGATGTTCTTTATCACAATCTCATAAAAAGCATCTATGACAAAACAATAGGAAATATTATATTTAATGGTTGAAAAAACTGTCACTCTAAAATCAGAAACAAGACAAAGACCTTCACTATCATCACTCCTATTAAAAATAGTTCTTTAAATATTATTCAGAGGAATTAGACAAGAGAAAGAAATACAAGGAATAAAGGTAGGAAAGAAAGAAGTTAAATTATCATTATTTGCAGATGACATGATATTTTACATAACAGATATGAAACACTGCACCAAATTTTTAGATTTAATAACCAGGCTTAGTCATGTAGCTGCATATGAGGTCAACATGAAGAATTCAACTGCAATACTCTAAATAAATAACAAACTCACTGAGAGAGAGAGATTAGGGAATCCGTGTCTTTCAAAAGAGTACCCAAAAATACATATTTAGTAATCAATCTAACAAAGGAATTAAAAGATCCCTGCATTGAAAACTACAATACTCTGGAAAAGGAGATCAAAGAAGATATCAGAGAATGAAAAGATAGCCAATGCTCCTGGGTACGAAGAATCAATATTTTTTAAATGGCCATACTTCCAAAATTGTTACATGGATTTAAAGCAGTCCAAAACAAAATACCATTAGCATACCTAACAGAGCTAGAGAAAACACTCCTAAAATTTATTTGGAACCAAAAGAGACTTACAATAGCAAAACCAACTGTAGGCCACAAAGACAAAGCAGTGGGCATCACAATCCCTGATTTGAAACTACTAAGAGTTATTGTGGTAAAAACACCACGGTACGTGCAAAAGAAGATCTGAGGACCAATGGAACAGATTAGAAGATGCAAAAACAACTTCAAACACACTGAGTAACCTTATATTTTTCTTTTGTTTTGTTTTGTTTTTAGAGACAGGGTCTTCCTATGTTTTTCAGGCTGTCCTTGAACTCATTATATACCACAGGATAACCTTGAACTCACACTGATCCTCCTGCCTCAGCCTCCAGAGTGCTCGGATTTCAGGTATGTACCACCACTCTTGGCCATCCCTTTTATATTTGACAAAAGGACCCAAGACATTCACTGGAGGAAAGATAGCCTCTTTGAAAAATGATGCTGGAAAAACTGGCATTCCACATGCTAAGACGAAAAGTAGATCCATATATAACACTTTGCACTAAACTAAAGTCATAATGATCACCGATATAAATGTTAAAATAGAAACATTAAATCTTCTGGAAAGGAGAATAGGCAAAAGTCTTGAAGATATAGATGTAGGCAATGACTTCATAAACACAAACCCAATGGCATAGGAAATTTTAAAAAGAATCAGCAACTGGGATGTCATCTAATTAGAAAGCTTTTGCACAGGAACAGAAATCACCAACAGAATGAAAAGACACCTCACAGAGTGGGAAAGTATCTTAGCCAGTTGTTCTTCAGACAAAGGACTAATATCCAAATATATAAAGAAATTAAAAACCTCGGACTCTCCAAATTTAAAAACCTAATCCATACATGGGCATCTTAAATGAATAGACAGTTTTCAGAAGTACAAAAGGCAAACAAATACATGAAAAAATATTCAATATCACTGATCATTTCAGAGGTGGAAATTAAAGCAACACTGAGATTCCATCTCACCCTGGAGAGAATGGCTATTATCAAGAAATCAGCCAATAACAAATTCCAGAGGGCCTGTGGGGCAAAAGGAATTCTTCTCCACTGGTGGTTGGATTGTAGCCTGGTTTCACCACTCTGGAAATCAGTGTGAAAATTCCACAAAAAATTAAGACTAGAGGTTCCATTCATCCCAGCTCTTCCTTTTCTTTGCATCTTCCCTAAAGAATTAAAAGCATCATGCCACAATGATATATTTACACCCATGTTTATAGCAGCACAGTCTTTTAATGGAAAAAAGGTAAAACAAAATTTCATAAAAAGTAATAGGAAAATAACAATAGTTAATACATTACCTGTTGTTATCTTTAAAGTAATTGCTCAGGGTACAAGTTATTGGCATTAAAATTTCTTTGATAAATATTAGGACAGACATTCCTTTTTAATACAATAAGAGACACTAATCCTATAACTGACTTACATTTTTCCCTTTTTCCTACTGCCCTTTCCCCTTTAACCCATCCTCATTCCTTTTTCTTTTTGATCAATTTCTTAACATTTCACAATATCTACTGGACATTTTAGACCTTCTTTACTCTTTTAGTTTCTCACACCAGGGAGACAATATGATGTTTACAAATGGTGGTCTGATTTATTTTACTTATGACTATGGTCTCAAGTTGCATCCATTTACCTGTAAACATTTCAAGTTCATCTCTCTTTGTGACTGAGTAATACTCCATTGTATAAAAATACCACATGTTTTTTATCACTTCCTCAGTTGATGGGAATTTGTATTGTTTCCAAGATTTAGCTATTCAAAATGGAAGCACAGTTTTAATTACTAAATCTGTGAGAAAACCCAAATGCCTATCAATCAATAAATGGATATAAATCATGCTGTGTTTTTTATACAGTGGAACACTATTCAGTCATAAATAAAAGTAAACTTCAGGCACTTATAGATAAATGTATGCAGCTTGAGACCATAATCTTAAGTGAAATACATTTGGCATACATGTTTAAATAACTCATCGTTTCCCTGGTGTTAGAACCTGAAAGTGTAAATAAGATCTAAAATATAGAGTAGATATTGAGACTCAGAAAGAAATTATTCAAAAGGAAAATGAGATGGCGTAGGAAGACAAAAAATGAGAAAAACAGGATAAAAGGAAAATGAAGCTTTGTAAATAGGAGGAGATGAGGGACTGAAAGGAGAAGAGGGAATGATAGGAAAGAATAGAGAAACTAAGCTATATCATGTACCGATAGAAGTTCATTATGATGATTGTGATCACTATGTATGTCTAAATTTTACCAATAAATTTAATAATTTTTTAAAAAGAGAAGATATGCAGAATCTAGAGTCAAGTTAAGATTTTTTGAGCTGGAAGGTAGGGCTGAAAAACCACACAGAGAGCAGACAGTAAGTACTTTACTTAAGATTACAAAATTTTAAACGATAAAGGTTGTAAAGTAAACCAGAAGTCATAATTTGGAGGAAGAAACTGTAACACATAATAACTGCTAATGTTCACTGTTATGGACAATATAATAGAGTAGAATGAAGAAATTTCTGGGTTGGTAGAAGTTATTTTACTCAATCACAAAAAGAATAAGATCTAGGTGTATGTGGCCACACTGATGGAACTTGTCAACATTGTGTTAGGTAAAACCACCCAGGCCTACATAGACAAATACTCCACAATCTTTTTCATATGTAGCATCTAAAGAAGTTAATCTCATAGAAGAGTAAAGAAGAAAGTGGTTACAGGAGACTCACAAGAGTAGAGGAGAGGGAGTTATGTGGAAAAGCCAACAATGTTCACTAAGTTGTACTTAGTGGAAGGAAGGAAGTTCTGTTGTGTGATTACACAGAAGAGTGATAGTAGATAAGGTAATGTACAGTACATTTCAAAAAGCTAAAGAACAAATTTTGAATATTTCCATCATAAAAAATGAGAAATGTTTGAAGTGATAGATACACTATTTAAACACTAAGATCTGATTATTACAAAATGCATACATGTATGAAAATATCATAAGTATCTACAACTTCTGTGTGTCAATGGAAAGGTAAGGAAAAAAATAGTTTTTGTTTGATATCTCAAGAAAATTCACACACCTGTTACAGATACTAAATGGAAATATCAAGTAGATTGCTAGATCTTGACATCAGAAGTTCACTAAAGGAGAGGTCCAGGCTAGAGATACACATATAGAGTCTTTGGGACATAGAATAGGAGGAATATAGGTAATATGCAAGCATTTTTAGGGACTCAGAGCCTACTTGGTGGGCAGTGAGCAAGACTCATGATTCACAATCAGGTTGAGGGGGCACTACAAAGCTTCAGAGCAGGAATATGCAGTAAAAGAAGATTGAGTTTGGCCTAGTTACACAAGACTAATCAAAGTAAAGAAATGGTTCTAGTTAAAGTGCCATGGGATAGCTGTAAATGTACTCAAAGTGTGTGTAACTTACCCAGTACAATGATAAGTATACACTAACTCTTGATGTCTTTATGATAATCCTATAATCAATTTTAATCATTACATTGATCTTACAGTTGAAGACTCTGGGCTTAGCACTTGTCAATATTTTGCCTAAATTCATATAGAATTAAGAAGCAGAGCCACTTACCTCAGAGCTGCTCTGGCTTCCTAATGTCCCTATAGTCATTTTGTCCATGTGATGAAGAAGAAAAGCTCTTTGTAAACTTTCAGTTTTACTTCAGTAATGACATATCAGCATGTAAAGATCCTTGCTGTGGGAGACTCCCTCAAATCCAGTGACAACTCAGAGGGACAGAACATATGCCTCTGTTTGATGGTTGGAACTTGAAACTAGTAAGAATCAGTATAACTATAAATGTGACTGTATTAATACCAATGGGAATATAAAATTTGGGGATATTTGATATTTTTAGTGGGGAGAAGACTCATGTTTCCAGATCAAAAGGGCTTACAAGGGATGAGATAAAATTAATGAAATACAGCCTACATCTGAAGTATTTTAGTGAAATTTCTGATATTTGAAAATGAAATAAAAATCATTCATGCATCTAAGCAGAAAATCAGATTACCTATAATGAAAAGAAAGTCAAAATAAACTTATATGTATTTTTGTATGGGTGTTTGAAAAAATAAACTGACCAATGAGACAATTAAAAAAATAGATTAAATTTAAATTAATGTGCAAATGTGATTATAAAACAATTCAAATATAATTCTTGAAAGATAATGGAAAATCCTGTAATAATATGAAACTGGGACACAATCTGTAGATCACAGCAAATAAGACTGGCTGTTATGAGATCTTACGGGAGTGAATCGGTGAAAAAATGAATGTGCTTTCTTCCTCAACTTACTTAGGAAAATAATTAAAAATGACTTAAATTAATGTTTATAATTAGAGAAATGAGTGTTTAAATATGCATTTCAAAAGCTGAAATAAGAGCTAGTTGACCCCAAGCCAGCTTTCTCCCCTCTAAATTAACTAAGTGTGTGCATCGGGCAATAAATTGAAACATACAACAAAATTTAAAAATTGATGACAGAAGGATAAGCAGGAAAGTACTGAAAACCATTTTGATTATATATATTTACATCAGATGTGCTCACTAGCTAAAATACCAATGATCAGAATGAGTCAGAATGTGAAATATAGAGACAGGCTATCAATAAAAACAAACCTCAAGTAAACTTACCTATGAAAAGTAAAAGTCAATAGTTGGGTAAGAGTTAATCAAATCAAATTAGAATAACTGGATTCATTGTATTGATGTCAGATATGACAGTGTCAAAGATTTATCAGGCATTGTTCAGTTTGCAGAGATCAAACAAAAGATATACTGTTTGGGAATAGGCTATTAGCCACATTTTTTGTCAGGGCGATTGAAACTTCTTCATCCAAAATGGTCTTCCCCTTAACCTGGAAATCTAATTCACCATCTGTGTAGATTAACCACCCCTAAAGCAAGAGAAGTTAAAACAATTGGAATATCTAGCTATCAAACAATTGCCAAAAAGATACCTTGAGCCATCTGTAAGCCCCTGGAACTTGCCCAGTTTTGTATACTCCAAAAATCAGGAAAAAGGAGATTACTTCAGGACCTCTGAATGGCATATACACACTTACAGTCTTTGAGTGCCTTTTATCTTGCATTCCTGAGTCAGACTTCTAACCCCCCAAAGTGGCCCTTAAGTCATAGACTTCAAGGAATATTTTTTCAATGTTCCCTCATTTCCAAGTGACAAGTCACTTTTTGCCTTTTCTGTGCCCAAATTAAATTTTAAGGAGCCTATGAAGATATCAGTGGAATGTGTTCCCACAAGGCATGGCCAATAGTGCAACACTGTGTCAGTTTTTTTGTGGCACAGGTTTTATGTCCCACAAGACAGCTTTTTGGAATCTTATATAATTCCTTATATAGAAAATATAGTTATTACATCTTCCTGCAAAGTTGTGGTGACCCAAATATTTGCTCTAATAAAGAAAGATTTAATTAGCCATGGGCTTAGTATAATCCCAGTAAGATCCAAATGTCTTGCACCCATAAGTATTTAGGAACTATAGTATGTAAAAGGCTGGTGAGGCCACACAAAAAAAGATAAGGACAGATTACTTAAAAATTTTAAATGATTTTCAGTGATTATTAGGAAATATAAATTGGATTCAGCCAAAATTAGGGATTGTTGTTTATCAATTATATCATTTATATAGCATATTACAGAATGAACCCAATGTTAATGCTCCTAAAATTCTGACTATGAAGGCAAAAAAAAAAAAAAAAGAATTACAGCTAGTGGAGCAAAAGATACATGAATGTTGAGTGGTTTATATTAATCCTAATCAACTATTATATTTACTTTTTCTAGAGACTCTTCACTCCCCAAAAAGGCTTAATTGGACAATATTATAATAAACAAGTTTTTCCCACTGAGTGTCTATATTTACCTAATCAATTGATTAAGACTTTATATCTTTATACAAAGAAAATAGCAAAAGTTGTACTTGAGGTTGAACAAGGACTAGACAATTAATTGGCATAGGCTGGGGATTTAGCTCAGCAGCAAAAGCGCCTGCCTGGCAAGCACAAGGTCCTGAGTTCAGTTCCCGGTCTGGAGAAAAACCAAAACAAACAAACAAACAAACAAACAAATTAATTGGCATAGATCCAGACAAAATTGTGTTACCCTTAGATATGACTCAATATTCTAATTTGTTACAATTGGCTGTATATTGACAGGGAGCATTCACAAAATTTTAGGCAAAATAGATAGCTATTATCCTAATAATCCCTCGTTTCATTTCTTCCTTTGAAAAGTCTATATAATTCCCTAAATAACTTCACTCAAACTAATATCCGATGGCACAGTTTACAGATGGATGAAGATATCAGTGGAATGGTAAGGCAGCCATTTGGAGTAAGGATTTTCAAAATGTCTTATCTATTCCTGGTCTTTCAGATCAATGATCAAAACTTACTGCTATCTTTTATATCATAAAAATGTTGCTACAATGCCTACAAATATCATTAGTGATATTGCTTATGCTATCTATCTAGAGACCACCAGTGTGTGGTTGCTCCTAGATTCTGTATTGTTAAATGTGCTCCTTACTCTATAAAAGGCCATTTGAGCTAGGACTACTTCTTCTTCTTTTGAGACAGGGTCCCATTTTGTAGCTCAGGCTGGCCTTAGCCTCACTACAAGTTCCATGCTGGCCTCAAACTCATGGAAATCCTCCTGCTTCAGCCTCCTGAGCACTGCAATTAGAGGCATGCGCCACCATGCCCAGCCACTCTTTTTTTCTTAGATCAAATTATATTGCATTCTAACCTACCAGGACCCTTAACATCAGGTAATAAACAGATCAAGCCCTGATACCTTATATTTCTTCTTTATATTAAGCTAAATGAGCTCATAAATATCTTCATCAAAATTCCAAGGCCCTTATGAGAAATTTTCAATTTTCGTTGGTTAAGACACCCAGAGATTGCTCCTCCCATTCAGATGTTTCAATGGATGTGCCAGACTGACAGCTTGCACCCTTGGAGACCCCGTGACTCTCCGAAGGTCTTGACATCAAGACCACTGAATGCTGAAAATCCTGGCCACATCATCAAATGGGAAGACGTCAAAGTGACAGTGCATGAGGATAAGACAGTGACAGCCCATCAGAGGCTGCTGCTCACAGCAGATAGCATCTTCCTTGCTTTGATGGCTTTGTTGACTACTTCAATATGTACTGGGCCTGTTAAGGGTGTTTTGACCCTATCATCCTCCAGAGATTTATCATGCTAATGATGCTATGCATCCCAGATTAGATATATTTCCAGCAGCACATGCCATAGTAGAATTAGATAAAGAGGCCAATGTTAATTATACCTCTCATTTTATCTATCTGCCTCTACATATAACAATGTGAGAACCCAAGACTCTCCTTATCTTTCAGATACTGCTGAAAAATGGGTAGGATCACCAGATCATAATTTTATCATGATAATCTGGGGTCAATCCCTATGTTTGGGCCACTTACAGATTCTCATTGACCCAAACTTCCACCTTTCCATAGCTAGGGTCTATTCCCCACCATTTCAAGAAAAGACTTTATCTCCCTTTGATGTGTGTCAAGCCAAACGAGAACATAAAATGTCCAGGTATGATTCTGACTTTATATATTGGGCTCCACAAGGCTAATATCTGGAAAAAAATAAACAGAAATATTAGCATCCCCTTTGAATGGAAAGCTAAGCAAATCACTTCTTAGCTTCTGAGTCTATTGAATTTATTAATTACACTGAGTTCAGGCTTAACGTGCCAATACACCAAATTCTATGAAAGGGTAGAGCAGGACCTATACAGCATATTTTATGAAAATTGGGACTTCCCTTTGATGTAGGCAGGGTCAGAGTAGATAATAAATTGGTTTCAGATAAAGAAAACATGTCCTACTGTATAAACTTTACAAGGCGGTTAATACTGGAATATGCATTTATAAACCTTATGTGTTTTTATTTGGCAGAATGTCCTGGCAAAATAATTCATCCACTTGTTTTGATTGTGTTCAGACTCATTGCATTAAGCCTGGTGAGCTCCATTCTAAAACAATAACAATCATGGGATAGATTCCTGATGTTTGGCTGCCTTTTAACCTTACAGAGCCCATCTCCTTTTAGCTCCATACTTTGCTTGATCATTTGGCACTCAGAGTCAAGTTCATGGGAAGACTTATCATTGCAGGTATTGTTTCCCTAGTTTTGCTTATCTCTGGTGCAGTTGTCACCTCAGTAGCTCTTGTACATTCTGTGCAGACTGCACATTTCATTAACAACAGGACTGAAACTGCCAATAGGACTTGGAAAATCCAACAAGACGTACAGACTAAGCTTCAAGCACAGATAAGTGCGCTAGAAGCTACTTTTCTGTAGCTAGGAGACCAAATAGAGAATTTACAATTACAGCAAAACTTCAAGTGCCACTATAGTTCCACATGGTTCTGCATCATGCCTTGTCCTATCATAAGTCCTTCTACCAATGGAAACACATTGAAAAGTATATTATACGTAGTCCATCAGAATATCACCTTGGGTAGTGATGCATTCCACAGAAAGATGCTTTCCATGTCACAACAAACCCAAGATTTCAAAGCCCAAATTCAAGATTGGGATAAAATTACTGATGCACTTGATCAACTCAACCTGTTTTCATGTCTTAAGGCTTATTTCTGGCTTTATGTTGGTGTTCTAGGACTTGCTGCTATTTTCTTTCTATTTATACTCCCAGTATTTCATAGAGGAATTGCAATCAACTGACATCCAGACACTATACAACCTCAACTTACCTTGGTGCAGCTGCTTCAGTTTCATAAGAGTAAAAGGAAAACTTCTCAGGACCAGTTTGACATGGTGCAGAGAAGACAATGATTGATATTAATGAGTTGGCATAAAGTAAATTGAGATTCTGTCCTAGGCCTGCATGACTTGTGGTGAGACCTGCAGCTGGTATGTGGATGAGATTAACCCCCAGGCCAATGCCCAAGGGTAAGATCACAAAACAGTCTGTGAAGTCCTGGTGGTTCAAAGCAAGCTAACATCCCAGCTGAGGATTTTGTAACTCTAACCCAAATTCCTTTCCTAGTCCAGTAGATGAAGTTAGCAATAAGACAAGTAACTCATTAACGACAACCCAATTCTGTGTGCTCTTTGCAAAAATACTTTGTTCCTCAAATTCACAGGCTTTGCATGTGTCAGCAGTTCATCTTCATGACTTCCTACAGCACACCAGCACATGTCCTGTAATAAATACTGGAGATATTAGCACCTCGTGGTTTTAGTCCTTCTACGGTGACCATCCTTCTTCCCCGTTGTAGCTAAGATACATCTTGTCTGGGTCTTATTCCATCATCATACCCCTAAACAGGAGATCAGTGGTCTAAGCCAGGTCCCTGATAAGGAAATATACTTTATTTTCAAGCAAATCAAGTTTTAAAGGTGGATCATTTATTAAGCCAAAAGAAAACCAATAAGTTACAAGTACAAATAGTGCAGACCACATTCTTTGTCAATGGTGTCATAAAATATGAAATCTAAGGATAATAATTATAAACATTTTTAAATATAAATTATGAGATAATAAGAAAATCAAAAACTTCAGTGCAGAACATTTTACAAATAATACTGTGGATAGGAGTAGATATTAATTTTTATATGATGAGGCCAAAGCTCTATTCTCAGCTATGTTGGGCAAGTTCACCAAAGCCATTTGACATCAGAAACTCTGCTGTCATATTTCAAGAGCCTAAAGAGAATTTACTTTCTCCTTTTGCACTTTCTAATAGGTACTAGCTAATATAGATATGACCTCATAACACTTCTTGCTTGACTGCTGCTGTGGTTGTTTGTCTAGATACGTATACCACTGAGGCTACTGAAATTGATGCTATAGGTACAGTACTACTAAACGCAACTGAATATGGTGATTGACAGGAGGCAAAGAATTCTTTTGGCTGTGGTCCACTCATCATTTGCAGCCTGGGGGATGCTCTGTTGTTTGTTCATTGTTTTTGCTACTATGAACAGCTGGTGTATTGAAAGTCAGATTAACCTATGCAGTGAGTATTTTAGTCCCTGTACCGATACATTTTCCACACTGCTGCCAGGATGATCACAATCTAAACATGTCACTTCCCAGTTTAACATTCTGCCTTTGGCTCACAATCTTTACAGAATAAAATCCAATTTCCTTAACTAAGCATGCAGTGTTTAACACGTTACAGTGCTTCACATAATTTTCCCTCCTTGTTCCTAAGAAGTTACACCCCTCTCCTTCCAAAAATTTTTACTTGATTTTACCTCTGCATGAGACAATTGATGCTTTAATTATTGTGCAGAGATCACCATATTAAGTTACAAAAACTCTTAGGAAAATATTTGTCAGGAACATGACAAAGAGTTAATATCCTTAATATATACAGAGTTTGCACAAATTCAGAGAGAGTACAAGAAAAATCACAGTAGAAAAATGGGTTAGAGAGCCATAAAAATAAAACTAAGAGATAGAAAGCAAATCACTGATACCAACCAGGATATAAGGGAAAATAATTTCATAAGTAATCAATAAAGGCAAGTTAAACTAACATATTTTACTTCACTTTGAGTGGTGACTTAAAAACTGACACCAATGATATGTCTTATTCTAGTCAAGTCTGTGTATTAAAATGATTTTCTCACAGAGAGAAGTGTCTTAAAAAAAGAGCACCTCTTCCTACTTTTAACCAAAGCACCATATTTGCTTGTCATTGCCCTGTCTACAGTACTTCCTGTAGGCCCGGTAATGGTCTAAGAACTTCACGTTTGTTCAGTCTTTTCATCTTCATAGTTAACTTTTTGAGGCAAAACACCATCATTTTCTGTATTTTTTAGCTGAACAAACTGAAGCCCAGAGGTGTTAAAAAAAAAAAACTTGCCAAAGATCAAACAGTTAACAGAGGGGGCAAGTTAGCCTCCAGCAATGTGATTGTAACGTCTTCCCTTTTAACCAATATGTTACTCTACCTCATATATAATTTTCATTTTAAGAAACAATGTACGTGTGTTTTCATTATATCTCATAGGGATAGATCAGTTATATGTGCTGCTACAATTTATTGAACATATTAAATGCCACACACTGAGTTAAGCATTTTATTAATAATCATATGAGACAGTTATTGATAACTCCGTTAAGCATTGGAGGAAAATGAGGCCTCAGTAGTTTATATAACCTGTCCATAATTCTTTATAAAGAAAGTGGAAAAGCCAGGATTTGAATCAGGTGTGCTACACTCATGACGTATGTTTTCACTCATGTTTAACACTAATGCAAAAATATTAACATGGTTTTCACTCATGGTTTTCACTCATGTGTAACACTAATGCAAAAATATTACCATAAGTACAGATATTTGTAAGCCAAATCATGTCTTGCCTTTGTGAAAGTCTCCATTGGCTTACTGCTACACTTGGAATGAAACTCATACTGATCCCTAAGGGTGGTAGTGCCTCCCTTGTCCTGGCCTGTCTGCCTTCCCATCCTCATTTCCTGTCCTTCCTGTTGCTGTGCTCCAAATACATGTGCCCCCTAAACTGCTCTCAGTAGTATCCTTAGAGTTTGGGTCTGGAGTTCACAAGCTTTTTTTGGTAGAAATCTAACTGTTAAATATTTTAGTTTTTAAAAAAATTTTAGTCTCTTCATATCTGTACATTCTTCCCCCAAACTACCTACTTCTGCCATTTTTGTATTTTATAAGTTGTAGACAATGCATAAATATGACTGTGAAAGTGACAAGACTGTATTTCAATAAAACTTTATTTATAAAAATAGGAAGTAGGTTGGATTTGGCATATGCACCATAGTTTTGCCAACTCCTATTACTATATAGAATACTACCTGGGTGAAACTAAATACATACTTGTGAATGACTAAATTTATATGTTTACAGAATATGTGTATATGCATACAACATAAATTTTATATATATGTATATATTCACACACACATATACATGTCAGCTTGTATATGTGTTTGTGCACAGAAAGAAAATTAGAGAGAACCACAAAAATATATTTCAGTAGTTATAATTAAAATCCAGAATTATGACTTTTATTTTTATTTATTTTATTTTTCAATTTCAGGATTATAACTTTCATCTTTTATGTGTTTTATATTTTCTAAATTTTAATGGATATGTATTACTTTTGGTTACATTTTCTTTAAATTATATTACAAATATAGTAAAATGTGCATTTCATAATATCTCAGGTCAAAAAAGTATTGCAAATTACACATTCTTATGTAATGAACACCCAGATGAAGAAGCAGAACACTATCAGTCCTCTGGGAGCTCTTGTGCTCTCTCTCATGCTCTTGGGCACATTAGCCTGACTTCTTGCACCATAAACTGACATGTGTTTCTTTGCATTTTATAGAAATGTAATTATATGGCATGTACTCGTTTGCATCTGACTTATTTCACTCAACATACTGTTTGCAAGATTTATCTGCAGTGAGGTTTATTGTTGCATTTTATTCATAGTTATTGCTCTATAGCATCACATTGTTACGTTGTTTGAATATATGGCACTTGTTTATAGTAATGTGTGCATGCTTTCCGTATTTCCCTTTAACTCACTCCATGGAAAAATTCTAGAGCCCCTTCCCTAGTAATTCTCAAGATAAAAAATTTTTTATAGGAGTCAAGAATGAAGCCTTCCAAAGTCAGTATCTTTATTTACAGACATTAACTTCATGATGAAAGCAAATTTCAGTGCTTATTGTGCAGTCTCCTTAGTTGCTCTAAACAACAATTTCTGCAGTGGACTTGCTGTCTCCTTGGGGCCTTGCATCTAAGTTGATTGCCACCTGTCTCTTGAAGAGTGGCCATTCATTTTGTTCCTTAAGGAGGGATCCTGTTTTTCCTAAATACAGTATCACTCCTCTCGTGCTACCTTTTGTTGTCTTTTCGACAAGCTTAGGCTTTTGTGAAAGCGACTGACTTTGGGATGCTCCTACACCATGGGCATGCAAAGGGTGACATGAGTGGTGACCCTGTGAGAATGGAGGGAGGATTTTTGCCTCTGTAGAGGCTTCACAGTGTACTCTTCTGTTCTGCTTTTGTTCCAAGAATGTAGAAGTCCCCAGGAAAGAAGAAACATTAATTTTCTAGCTGTGTGACATAATGGCATTTCAAAAATGATGCTTTATTCAATCATATGATAATAGTCTTTTCTTTTGTAATCGCTGTCGAATGTAAGTACTTCCTGCATCTTTAGGAAAATATTCCCATTTTACTTCAAAATTATCTGTTTTAAAAATCAAACTCAGCTGTCTAGACTTCTGGTTGGTATGATGCTAAGGTTGGGAATCAAAGTAAATATTGGGTGAGGACATAAAATCTCTTGTATTCCTCTTTGAGATATGAGATACTCATTTTTTTCCAAATTAAAACACAGAAGGGCCGAGGATTTTCCTCCGTCTCGTCAGTTAAACCCAGTTGAGAAATTTTTGCATACCCTTTTAATGGAGTCCATTGCATTTTTATAGCTATTTATTTTTACTGTTTCATGTTTTGTCCTTGTTACTTTGCTGATTCATTAGGGATGGCTGCTTCTTGACATTATTTGGAGCAAGCGTGCCATAGATTTCTTGACTTGTTATTTTATGTCTTTCATCTTACTCTTTATTTGAAAATATGCCTTTTGTAACACAATAGATGTCCATGCCCTCCGTGTAAGTTTTCTATGTCTCATAGATAGTGGTGGATTAAAGAAAAATAGCAAAGATCTTTTCAAAAGGAACCCTATGTCCTTGGATGCTTTATTGTCAAAAAAACCAAAAAAAAAAAAAAAACTGGAAAAAATTTAGCTAGTCACTTAACTCAAGCAGCTAAAAATACAAGATAAGTATAAGAAAAGTGCTGAAAAGGTATTATCTTCTGAATAAGTGAATTATATAAACATCATATTCAGTAGATTGGTTAAATGAATTTAAGAGGTATTGTTTTGAAAAGACTGATTATAAAGGCTGTAGAAAATTTAATCCAGAGAAATAATGAAAATAATTCCTAGAGTATGAATTCATAAGATGTCAGAAATTTCAGAATGTGTTATAAATTGTATGTAATTTGAATCCAATCTCTAATAGTATTTTTAAAAAATTTGACAAAATTATTTCAAAATCACCTAAAATATGCATGTGAAGCTAGCCAATATAATCTTAAATTGAACTGTAATGAATAATGTAATGAATGATCATATTAACACACTTGTAAAAAATACCTTTGCAATAAAACCATCCTGTAAGGTAATAATTTCCCTAAAAACAGTATGAAATACAAGTAGATCCAAGTTTGTATGGAGGTTTGTTCAGGATGAAGGTTATATTTTATAGTGTGATGGATTAGCCAACAAATTATCTTGAGACGGTCTATCAATCAGTACTAGTTGTATTATGCCATGTGCAGGGTCAGCAAAATCCAGTGCCTTCAGGATCCAGAAAATAGTATGTACAAGTATGTTACTGAATCAAGATAGATGTCTTAGTTCATTTGGGCTGTTATAACAAAGCACTGTCGACTTGATGATTTATAAACAATAGACATTATTTTTCACATATGTGGAGGCTAAAAGTTTTCTTCTGAATTGCAGATTGCTGATTCATGTGGTAGAAAGAGAAAGAGGAAACTAGCTTTCCTGAGACTCTTAAGAAGCCACAGATTTCATTGCTAATAGCTTCATCTTATTATCTCATCTAATCATAACTTCTTCTCAAAGATCCTACCCCCTAATATCATTTCTTCTGAGATATAATTTTAAGATATGAATGGGGAGGACAATTATTCAGTCCATTATAGAGAGTGAAAATGTCTGGATCGAGCTGCCTAGGTATAATAAATAGAAGGGCGCAATCACCATAGCTGAAATGTAAATTGCTGCCAGGAGACAAAAACATGATTTATACAATGAACAAGAGAAATATCAATCAGTTAATCATGAGCATTGATGCATGTTGGAGGTGAAAGCTACTCGCTGAAAAATATTAATTTCCAAATATCCTCTAGGGAGCTTTACTACTCCTTAAATCTCCATGATTTCTGCTTACATATCACTCTGTTGCCACGACATTTGCTTAACTTATGGTGTTGCATGTGCGTGCTTGTCTTTTGCTCTCCCTTGATTAAGTCTCTCTTGAATTCCTAGGAGAAGGAAAACTGCTTCTTTTAGCTCAATTTTCTCCAGCTCCTTATAGCTGCTTGGTAGATAGAAATTAAAACTAATAAGCAAATGAAACACACTAACATTTCAAAAGCTTTGAAAAAAAACCTTCTGCATCTCAAGACAAACTCTCAGAAATCCTAGGTTGCTCATTTAGTCATTCTGAAGCAGCTCTATGCCGATTATGGATATCAAAATTATAAAAGATGCATAGCACTGGTATTAAGAAATAAAAACTGAGCCACATATGGCAAAGAAGACGATTCTTTGATTTGGTGGCTAAGGGAAGCTTACCAGAACATATGATTTTCTATGGACTTGTCTGCCATACTGGTACATGTGCTTATAAAAATAAGTAAAGGGACCTTGCAGAGGTAGCTAACTCATAATATTGAATAAAATTATTTCACAAAGAATTGCTAGTAAGAATGAGCATTATTGAATAGTCAAAGAAAAGTAAAAGCTGGTGAGGTGTTTTTGAGGAAAGGGCACCTTACACATTATTGGTAAAATATAACTTAAGAGAAGCATTTTCAAATTTGTGTGGAAATTTCTCTAAAAATTAAATATAGAAAGTCCACTTAAAATAGGAAAAGACCTAAAGAAGACTGAGGTGGAAGGCAGAGATGGAAGCAGAAATAAAAAAAAAATGCAGATGTGTTATACACATGTACCAGCTCCCCATGGTGAATGTTATCATTATGTGCAGCAAGCATGTGCTAATAAAAATATTTGATTAGTCCATGTTGGCAGAGAATAACATTTACATTCACCGTGGGGTTCTTAATATATCTCAGTTTTTTCATTCTCCTTTCCCTTCCCTCTGTCCCCATCACTCCACCTCTAGATCCCTTCCTCCCATTTTCATTCCTTGTCCTTGTTTGCAATACATAATGATTAGATTCATTGTGGGTAACTGGTACAGTTACATGACACAGCATAAATAGTTTATGTTCCTTTTCCTTCCCCCTGTTCCATAGTCCATTTCTTGGTCTATTTCAATTTACAAAAATCTATGTACCTACTTGTGATTATCTTTTATTTTGTTTTTTATTTATATTTTGTTTTTCACGTATAAGAGAAATATGAAATATTTAAGTTTATGTGTCTGAATTATTATACTTTAACATTGTGGCATAAAGTGTATCCATTTCCTACTCAAGGTTATCCTTCACTGTGGCAGAGAAGTCAATCGTTATGTACAAATACCATATACTCACCTATTGATGGACTTCGCTATTATGAGCTCTGCTGCTATAAACATGAGTCGGCATCTATCACTGTATTATGATGTCTTTAACTCTTTCAGGAAGATACCTAGATGAGAAATATCTGGGTCTAATAGTACTTCTATTTTTAGTCTTTTGAGAAATCTCCACATTTTTTTCATAATGGTTGTACCACTTTACATTCCCTATAGCAAAGTAAGATTCCTTTTTCTCTTGTAGCCTCAACTATATTTGTTACCATTTGATTTCTTGATGATAGCCATTCTTTCTAGAATTGCAGAATTTAATTTGTATTTCCCTAAAGACCAAAGATGTTGAACATTTGTTCTTGTATATACTAGCCATTTGTATTTCTTCTGAGAGGTGTATATTCAAACAAGTTGCCCATTTTTTTCTTTAGGGCTTTTATTTTGTGGGATATATTTTTTTGAGTTCTTTATATATTCTAGATATTAGTCCTTTGAGGAATAGCTGGCAATTGTTTTTCCACTCTGTAGGTTGTCTCTTCACTCTTTTGGTTGTTTTGTTTGCTGTGCAGATGCATTTTGATTTGATGTAATCCCATTTGTTGATTCTTGCTGTTATTTCTTGTGAAATTGGGATTCTATTCAGAAAGATCTCGACTTCTATGTCTTCAAGAGTTATAACTATTTTGTCTTCCAGAAGATTCTTAAAATAAGTAATGAACCCTTTGATGCATTTTGTGTCAAGATTCAGTCTTCTGCATGTGGATAGCTAGTTTTTCCAGCACCATTTGTTAAAGAAGCTATCTTTCCTCCAGCATATGTTTATGGCCCCCTTATAAAAAATCAGATCGTTTAATATGCCTGGATTTGTTTCTGCATCATCTATTCTATTCTATTGATTTATGCATCTGTTTTTGTGCCAGTATTATGTTGTACTTTTCAGTGTAGATTTGTAATATTACTTGAACTCCAGAATTATGATACCTCCTGCTGTACATTTGCTGCCTTAGATTGCTTTTACTTTTCTGAGTCTCTTCTAGTACCACATGAATATTAGAATTGTTTTCTCTAGTTCTGTGAGGAATCTTGTTGGTATTTTGATGAAGATTCCATTATATCTGTATATCAGTTTTAAGAGTATGGCCATATTGAAAATATCAGTTCCACTTATTCTGGAGCATGGGATATATTTTCATTCTCTGATAACATCAATCTCCTTTATCACAATACTGTATTTTTTGTTGAAGAGGTTTTTCATTTCCTTGGTTAGGTTAATTCCTATGTATTGAATTTTCTTATTACTGCTGCTAATAGTATAATTTACCTATTTTCTTTATTGGTGATTTCGCTGTTGTTGTACAAAAAATGTGATTGATTTTTGTGTATTGGTTCTTATCTTGCTGTGTTCCTCAGTTAATTATAACAGTCTTTTGTTGGACTTTTTGCATCTTCTATATAAAAGATCATGTCACCTGTGAATAATGTTAATTTGTGTTCCTCTCTCTCTCTCTCTCTCTCTCTCTCTATATATATATATATATATATATATATATATAATATACAAATAACCTATTTATATATATAACCTATTAATGAAACCTATTAATGAACTTTAATATATTTCCAATTTTCATATACATATATGTATATGATCTCTAAGTTGATCTCTGTCTTGTTTGATAGCTCTAGATAGTGTGAGTACTATCATGAATGGGAGTTGTGATAGTGAATACCCCTGTCTTGTTCCTGATTTTGGAGGGAAAGCTTACAGTTTTGCCCAGTTTAGTATGGCAATCGCTGTGTGTCATAAATGGCTTGCATCAGATTGAAGTAGTGTCCTTGTCATAAATGACTTGCATAAGATTAAATTAATATTCTTCCATACCTATTTTCTTTAGCTTATTTTAATCATGAATGGGTTTTGGATTTTGCCAAAGCTTTATCTGCATCTATTGATATGATCTTGTGCTTTTAGTCTTTGTTTCTGTTCATCTGATTTATTGCATTTATTGATTTACCTATGTTGAACTATCCTTATATTCATGTGTTGAAATCTACTTGTTCAAGATGTATGAGCCTTTTGATGATTTATTGTATTCTATTTGCCAGGATCTTATTAGGGATGTTTGCACTTATGTTCATTACAGAGATTGGTTTGTAGTTTTCTTTTATGTTGGATCTTGTCTGGTTTGGGGATAAGAGTGAGATTGTCTTTCAAGGAATAAATTTGGATGCACTCATGCCCTTTCAATTTCAGTAAACAATTTGAAGAGTATTGGTGTTTTAAGCTCTAGGTCCAGGGCTTGTCTTGCTTGTTAGTTATTTTAGTATTTCACTCAATTTCATTGCTTGTTATTGTTTAAGATTTTTTTATGTCATCTTGGTTAAGATTTGGTAACTTACATGTGTCTAGGAATATGTCCAGATTTGGTAACTTACATGTGTCTAGGAATACTTAAGATTTGCCAATTTGTTGGAGTACAATTTTCATAGTAGTAATGATCTCCTGAATTTTGGCAGTGTCCACTGCAATTCTTTCTTTTCATTTTTAACTGTGTCTTTTCTCTCTTTCTTTTGGTAGATTTCCATAAGATTTTATCTATTTTGTGTATTTCTCAAAGCACTAGCTCTTTGATTCACTGGTTTTTGTATTTTTTTTTGGTCTCAATTTCATCAATTTTTGCTCTGATCTTTATGACTTTCTTCCTTAAAATAGGTTTGGGTTTGTATTGTTGCTTGAATTATATTGAAGTTCATTAATAGGTTATTTATGAGCGCTTTCTCAGTTTTTCTGTGAGCATGGACTACAGTAAATCCCCCCCCCCAAGACTGTTTCTGTTATGTCCCACAGGCTACAGTGCATGTACTGGCATTGTCATTTGACTCCTGAAAATGTTTAATTTCTTCCCTGATTACTTCTTTGACCCATTGAGTGTTCAGGAGTGTGTTATTAAGTTTTCAGGAGTGCATAGATTTTTTGTGGGGTTTGTAGCTAATTTCTAGTTTCAGTGCACAATTGTCTGACAGTATACATGACGCAATTTTGATTTTTTTTTTGTATATTGTTCAGCAGGCTTTCTGCTAATACATGGTCTATTTTGGAGAAAATTCTAGGTGCTACTGAAAAGAATTGTGTATTTTTTTGCAGCAGGTTAGAACACTCTGTAGCTATCTTTTATTCCATTTGTTTGAAGGTATGATTTTTCTGTGTTGATTTTTTATTTGTCTCTTTGAAAAGTGGGGTAGTGAGGGCACCCAGTTTGATTCTGTTGGCACTTATTTAATCTTTTATACCCATTAGCATTTGCTCTATGATTTACATTCTCTAAAATTCAGTTTACAGGGGCTGGGGATTCAGCTCAGCGGCACAGCGCCTGCCAGGCAAGTGCAAGGTCAGGAGTTTGATTCCTGGTACAAGAAGAAAAATAAAAAAATAAAGAAACCAAAAAAAATGGAATAAATAAAATTCAGTGTATCTCTCTCTCTCTCTCTCTCTATATATATATATATATATAGAGAGAGAGAGAGAGATACCCTATTTCTGTTGGATTTTCCCTGAACTTATAGTCACATTTTTTGCATCTTCTCATCAACTTTAGTTTGAAGTTTACTTTGTCTGAGTGCTAAATTGCTACCCTAAATTGCTAAATGCTTGCCTTGAGTGTCCTGATAAATGAAATACAGTTTTCCATGCTTTCATATTTAGTCTACGAATTTATCTTGGGGTTATATGGGTGCCTTGAATGCTACACCCTGTTTCGGTCATGTTTTTCCTCAGACCTGTGAATTATTATCTTCTAATTGGGTAATTGAGATAATTTATACTGAGTTATTACTGAACAGCATTGATTGATTCTTATCATATCATTACTTTTGATGACCTCTTTATTTTTCCTTCTTTGTTTTACTTTTTAGCTTGCTTGCTAAATTCATTGCACCCATGTTTTTGCTTTTGTTGGCTTCATTGTCTGTCTAGGATATTCTTGAGTAATTTTGGCAGTGCTGTTTTGCTGCTCATGTATGTCTTAAACTGTCCTTTGTTGTGGTCTGTATTTCTCCATCTATTTTGAAAGATAGTATTGTAGGGTATGTCAGCCTGAATTGGAAATGATTCGGTTCTAGGGATTTAAACGCTTTATTCCTGCCTCTGCTTTACATTCTTTACATTTTTTTGTTGAGAAGTCTGCTGTAATTCTGATGCGTTTACCTTTAGGCATGATTTTTTGCTTTTCTCTGACTGCTTTAGGATTCTGTCTTTCTGTTTAACATCTGAGATTTTGACCTAGATGTGTTGTGGGGAACTTCCTGTTCATTAATCGTTAGTTAGTGCTCTGTAAGCCTCACTCACCTGTATGATGAAATCTTTCCACAGAAATTTTTCTATTGTAATTAATGTAAACAGATTTTTTTATTTTTTATTCCATGTGTGCTGTTTCCTAATTTCTCTCTAACTCCAGTGAGTGTTAGGCTAGTCTTCTCAGTATCATCTAGTGGTAAATTTTTCTTGTTCTCTTATCATATTTTACAAGTTCATTGTCAGCAATCATTTATAATTTTAAGGCTTTTCTGAGTAATTTTCTTTATCAGTTTGTCCTTGATTTTGAAAACCGTGTTTTCACATTGGTGAATTCTGCAGTGTATGAATTCTAACAAATTTTTACTTCTGGCATTTCTGTCTGACACCTATCTTTGATAAATCTGTCATTTATGTTTTGAATGGTTTGGTAATCCCTCCTTTTTAAATTTTTTCTCCAAAGCCCACAGTGGCCAGGTTGTGTGATACTTCCATCATCTTTTCAGCTATGTCCTCTTTGAAGTCACCAAGTTTCTTTAGCTTTTCATTAGCCATTTTGTAAAGCTCAGCTGCCTGATATTTGCTTCCTCCACACTGGTGCCTCCTGGATCTGCTTTGGGAGAGCTGGGAGAACTTGAGGGCCTTTATTGTCTTTTTTCAAATGTTCCTTTACATATACATTAGTACCTCAGTTTTGGAATGCTTTTATTTGCAAATAGAAGCTTTTGGCAGCATTTTATTTCTGTTTGCAGACTCTACATGAAGTGACAAACACGCCTGTGGTCATCTTTCCCACATAAATGTGGCCAACTTTTCCAAAATTGTACGAAAATGAAGTCTGTGAACCGAGGTGTCACTGTATATTGGTGATGAAAGTTGAGGTCAAATAGATTGAGGAGAGACTGCACCTGACAGCATGACCTTTTTAGTTAGATTCTACTTTCTAGGCATGTGCTCCTCACTTTGTCTAGAAATACTGTTTATCCCTCATCTAGTAAATCTAAATAGTTTGACTCCAGTCACTGTGTGGTGAGAATTTCTAATAGTTACAGCAGCGTCAGCAGCTCTATTCATACATGATTTATATGTATTAAATCTTGATTTTACACTTTCCCCCTTTATAAGTAACCTTCACAGTCTATACTGTATTGTCATTTGCAGTTAGTCTGTGAAGTGGAAGAAAAGGGATGGAGGGAAGGGTGAAAGAGCAGCTGAGTTAGTAGGAGGGGATGTGGACAGGAATGATGATAAATAGCAGTCCAGACTGTTAGAGACTTTTAATAGTTGGAATAGGGTCACTGTTGAGGTGTTTTAAGTAGATATCTGTAGAGGCACTGGGGGGTGTTTGGGGAAGGGGTATAGTTTGAGGTGGAATAAACCTGTTAGAGTGCTGAAACTTACCGATATATTTGTGCACATGAAAGGCTGAGAAGAGGTATAGAGAAGACAAGGGGATAGGTTAATAAGGATTAGCCAAAATATAGTATAGGTAGGAAAAAATGTTAATATGAGAAAATGTAAGAAAGATCAAGAGAGAGCTACATATAGGGGAGACTTGAAAAGAAAAATTTTATTGTAAAAGATATGAGTTTAAAAAGATATTACTGATAAAGAAGCAAATACTGAAGTGAAGTTCATGAGGAAAGACGGAGAGAAAGAGAAAAGAAACAAAAACCACAAAACATAACAAGACAAAAACCAGAAAACAAAATCTGATGGCAAAACAAAATCTAGCAGCAACCGAGAAGAAACACTCTAGCAAGAGATCATACAAGCAGTCCCCATGTGGTCACTGTTCCGCAAAGCCTGCCTGTCCGCACAGCTTCCTTCCTGCTTTGGTCATGGCCTGTCTGCTGCATGAACGTGCCACACATCTGTGGGCTCTGTTCCAGCCTTCTGGGATTGGTGCAGGGTGTCAGTTTCTTTGAGTTCACCACCTTGATGAAAGCTGTGCTGTTTAACTGCAGTCTTTTGTCTCTGTCCTGTGACCGAACCACCTCACTTAATTTGAGAAGAAGATGTGAAATCATTTTCCTACAGTGAGTTCTGGTTCACCTTCTACCAATGTCCTATGATTCCTGCTTCCCTTTGTGCTGGGCAAATATCTGTGCTTTCACATCAGATATTCTCTGACTAGTTTGTCTCCAGAAGTTCTTTGCCACAGCCTATCCCAGCTTTTTCTTTGTGTTTAGAACCTGAGCTGACCCTGTCTCAAGAGCTCCCCTTTCCAACAAGTGGAACCTGAAGTAGTCTCTGTGCTTGCTTTAGAGACCCTTTTGCTCTGAGGATGATGGTGGTCACTGTTCTGGTTTTCCCACTAATTCAGATTTTTCTGATTGTTGTGAAATGACAGGAACAAGCTCACTCTGGACCAAGTGATCTGTCCTGCTCCCTGGCCTGTTTCTCGGGATAGGAATCATGAGTCCCTGCTGTTGAACTCTGTGCCTTCTTCCTACCATTCTCTGTGTTTAGATTCTCTGCAAAGGGTATGTGTAGAGTTTCCCTCGCCTGCAGTGAGCGAGCACTACAGGGGGTACTTCCAGGATGCAGCACTCATAGGTGTTTGGGAGGATGACAGGGAGAATATGCCAGTGTGAAAAGGGACAACCCCAGAGCCTGCCATCTGCTGCCCTAGTTCATTCCCTCAGGCTATTGGGGCTGCTCTCAAGATGACCCATCCTCAGCAAGAGCAGGAATGGGGGTGGTGTGGAGCAGCCATGGTGGCACTGTGTCCCCATTCAGTGATCCAGATATTTGCTCTGAGCTAGGTGGATTGTCCTGCAGACTGCTTTTCTATTTTAATGTGTGAATGCCTCCCCCATTTCAGAATAGGTTTACATTTGGTGATCTTCTCTGAGTATCTCTGAAACCACCTCTCTTCTAGTCAGCTATGTTGGACTCTTGAAGTTTCTTTTCCTTTTAAAATTTTTTAAAAAAATAATTCCATGTGATTGCATAATGCCTCTCCTAGGCATCTTCACTGAAGAGCTACAGTCATCCTACTACAGTCATGCACGCATACCTGTTTGTGGTGGATTAACTACTGGTCCACTTGGACCGAGCTAAACTGAATCAGTATGATTGTGAGTATGGAAGCCTCTCCTGAGGACTGTTGCAACAGCATAAAAGCAGAGCTGGAGGGGCAGGTGTTATGCTGTTGATTCTCCTGGAGAAATTTGTCATGCTGGTTTTCCTGATATGAACTTAGCGGTTCTTATCTTGGGAAGAGCATGTGTCCTTCCTGTCGCTGAGGATGGCTGAAGTTCTCTTTAGGAGAGCTCTGCTCCTTACCTTGACCATTGCCTCCCAGCTCTGGGGCAGATGACTTAGTCTACTGGTTATGATCCTTCATCCTACTGGCACAAACTTTCAAGCTCTCACCACTGACCTTCGGGCCTTGTCAGTGCAGATTCTTGATACAGACTTGCATGAGACATTGCCATGGGCCATAGGTCTCAAGCTGTACTTGCAGACATGGCTATGGGCTCTAGGTCTTCAGTGGGACTCATGTAGGACATTGCCATGGAATCCAGGCCTCAGGTGGATTCTTTAGGTCTCTAGTGCATGACCAGACCACTTGCACTCTTCTGCATTTGACTTTTAAAGGGATGACTATAAAATAATCCCATAAATTATGTGTCCTGTATTAAATCTGCTCCCTTGTAGACTCTGACTACAACACCATGTTTATAGCAGCATAACTAATAAAAGCTACATCCCAGAAGCAGCCTATTTGCCCATCAACAAAGAAACAGATGTAGAAAACGTGATATGTGATGTATGATATCACATAATATATACATGAAAAGGTTGGACTGTGAGGAATTGTTTTCTAAGCGCTACACAAGGTGAGAAAACTTTTCTAGTAAATTTTAACTTGATAAATGAGTGATGTCTTGCAATACAAACAGTATACAGTGTAAACATCACATGATTACAATTGATCCAGTGGGTTCTTTTTTCTCTTTCTCCCTGTGGGATTGTGGATGTTCATCTCCTAACAGTAAGAGGTTATGGAGATCTCATTTACAGAGGAAAAGGACAGAAAGGCAAGGAGAGGGATCTCTCATTTCCAATGAGATTAGAGAGATGTGTAAATGTGGGAAACAGTGCAAATTTTGTAGAAAACTACCATCTAAATAAGGCTATAACAGTGGAAGTATTGAATCTTTCTAATGCTAAAGCAATGTCACATTTCTGCAAAATCCTCAGAAGGAGGCAAAAACAAATGTTATTGCCTAGGTTTCTTGTTAAAGGTGCTCTAAAAGAAAGAGATCCCCTTGAGCCAATAAATAGCACTGATTCTATTAGTGATAGAGACAGCCCTGTTTCTCTCTTGTCTTCCTCACACCAGCCATGGAGGTTTTCAAGGGTAAACGTATGTAGGTTAACTTGTTTATGTTTATTATATTTTGTATTTTTCTTTATTTTGTATTCTCTTTTTTTCTTCTCATTTTGTATTCTAATATAGTATTGTAATCCTTTTTATATGACCATTTTGGGGATGTGGAATAATCATCTGAGTTTCCTTTTTTTACAGGGAAATTCACTTTTCTATACAAGTGCTTTAAATTATAGACATGTTTCTACAAATTTTATATATATACATATATATATTTAAATCATAGATTTTTAATAATTTTAAGGAGAATGGATGGACTTGATACCACAACAGTAAGTGAAATAAAGCAGGCAGAAAAGGTTAAATATTGCAGGATATCTCTAACGTAATGGAGCAAAAATATGAACAATTTAAAAAGCAAAAAAGAGCCATATTAGCAAACATGGAGGTAGTGCGGGAAGGGATGAGAAGGGGATCTGGGGAAAGAGGGAGAAGGGAGGTTGGGGAGGACGAGGGGAGTAAAAAGGATCCAGATGTGCTATGTGTATATATCAATCCTGTAAGCTGCATGTAATCACTGTGTATCACACACAGGCACTAATGAAGAAAGGAAAGGCCAGAATATTACTGGTCCAATAAAATAGTAGAACTCATGGTTTTGAGTTCATTTTCCAAAGTTTCTTTTTATGATAGAATGCTAAATGTGAAAATAAGAAAATGATCCTGTTTGAAGAGAAAGCTAATAGGAAACTTTGCTCCTTCCACTAGAAAATTTCAGAGTACATCTGTGCTGTGTTTCAATCTGCTGTTATTTTTCTTCAGCCTGTTATGTTTGCTTCTATTTCAGAACACATATATTAAAGTGCTTCCAAGGACTGACAGCATAACACCAAAAAATATTCATGTGCAACTTAGGACAACAAAGGAAAAGAGTAACAGATTTTCATTATTTTCGGAGTAGTTAACATATTATGCACTTGTCTACTATGTCACCAATGGTCTCCAAAAAGTTGTTATATGACTGAATTGATCTAATAGTAACACTAATAATAATAAGTATCGGTCACTCAATACAATCAGTATGACAAACATAAAGTACTTTATGAAAATTACCTCATACGCCATGTAACACTCTTGAACCAAATTTCTTAGATAAAGACAATTTAGTAAACACCAAAAGTCACAGACATCATTAAGTAGTAGAAATAGAATTCGAATCTAGGGAAATCAACTTGGTGAACACTGATATTTTAGGAGGGAAAATGCACTGCTGTGAGGGAATATTTCTTGCATTTTAAGAGGCTGAGTAGCTTCCCTGGCTTCCATCTAGTATATTCTAGTAGTATTTCCCCAGATGGAACAACAAAAATGTCTCTGAATGTTTCTATGTATTCCTTGCTGACCAAAATCACTTGCAGTTGAGAATAAATATTCTAGAACATGGTCCATGGGTACAATGCTCTATATTCCTCAAACTCTTGAGATATGAGACAACAGACATGACAACCATGTGTAAAGTTGAAACATTTCTCCTCAGCAAAACAGCTAGGTAATAATGTTCTAGTTATTAGATAGGAACTCCATGATCTACTCTTTCGTATTCAATTTCCTTCTATTTTCAGGTCATCTTCATCGTCCCTCATAGTGGAATAAGAACTAGGATTTTATTTAATATGTTATTCCTTGCAGCAAGGTTACCCCCACCTCATTGGTGGAATGCCTCTAACAATGCCTTTTAACTTCAGGGTGATGTATCATTTAATCATGAGATGCAATTACTTTTTTCAGTTTTCATAACCTTTGAATATTTTAGTCTCCTTAGTGAGAACTAAGTATTGAACATCCCAGTGTCATATGAGAACTGACTGGAAGAAGCAGAATGGAAATTTATGTGGAGATCTTATGGCTCTAGTACTCATATTAAGGCTCTACTGTTTCTAAAAGATTAATTTGATATAGATATGCACACAAATATATATTAAGAAAAATATATAAAGTAGAGGAAGTAGGAATTACTTAAATTAAGTATATATAACTTTTGATCTAGCAATCTCATGTGTTTATATTTAAGGGGGTGAAGAAGAGGTGCAGCCAGGAAAATTCTGAAATTCATTGATAGTGAGACATGGAGTGATATACAGTGTATAATATATTTGGGGGCAGACTCATTATTGCACAGCAAGTGGATAGATAAAATGTACTAGAAAGATAATGGTACTATGCAATAGTTATAATTATCCCACTACATAAACATATAGCAACAAAGATTGTGAAAAAAATCAGTGAATAAAAACAGGAAGAAAGAAAATCAGGTATGGAACAATACTATTATCATAAATTTAAAATGCATGTACACACAACAGTATTACACATGTTAAAAATCACTCAAACAAAAGGACACCTAATCAACCTATTAGAATGGTACCTTATTAAGGAGAAGGAAAGGAAAACACAAATTTGGATAGGACATAGAAATAAATAAATCAGAAACAGGGCTGTGCTGTGGTTCCAGTGATAAAATAATTGCACAAAATTTCTACCCTTAAGTTCAATAACAAAAGCCAAAACCAAAGTTCTATCTATGAATAGGATGCAATGTAATTTATTACAAAAACTTGAAATGTTGAAAAGTCATCATATAATATTTATTTTTCAATTTTTAAAACCTTTTTATTATATAATATTTAAAGTGTGTACTATAGTATAATACTGGTGTTAATTTTTATTGCGAACAACCATACAGGTCTATGGAAAAAAATGACTCACTCTCTGGTGAATTGTTCTGAAATTGCTTATGTTGCTCCATCCTTGATTCATCAAATGTGTCTACCTATGTATTCTAAAGAGTGTGTGCACTACATAAAAAGTAAAAATTTACTGGGAGAGGAGTAGAAGAATTTATCTAGGATTTTCCTACTATTGTTCTGTTTCAGTAACTCATTTCTATTGCTTTTTCCTTTGTGCTTTACTTGAATTTCTTTAATCTTAATCATTAGGATCTGTGGTACATGTTTTAGTAACTTTCTTGTCACTGGGAAAAATTACCCAACACCCAGCATTTTAAAAAAGAGATTTATTTTGGCTCAGTATTTTCAGAGGGTTCAGTCCATAGTCACCTGGCTCCAAGGCAGGAAGGGTAAGGTGAGAGAGCATGGCAGAGGAAAGATGCTCACCACATACTGGCCAGAAAACAGAGAAAGAAGGGAGAAGCCAGGGTGGGAGACATGCACTTCCGTGACAGGTCTCCAGTCACCTACCTTGTCTGACCAGGCCCCAACTCCTAACATCACATTTAGCCACTACTTCATCATCATAAAAGTATACTAGTGAGTACACTGCTCCCATGTTCCAATCATCTTAGAAAAACCTTTCCTCTGAACACAGGAGGCCTTTAGGGAATATTCTTCTTTTAAACCATAATAGTAGTCATTTATGGAGTTTACAAAATACTTCTGCTTTTCTTCATTTTGGGTACTAAAAGTAATTTAAAGGTTCCCTTGAGATTAAATGGGACAATCATTTTTTAAAGAGAAACAATAAAAACAATGAAACAGTTTCAAAATATGTTTGTGGAGAGTTACAATAATTTAGACATTGCCTATTGTTGTCTTCGTGGCCATTATTCAAAGTACAAGATATAGACATGGTATCTTGCCCAAAATATATTAGCACAAATCTTCCTTTTCAACCAACAAGGAGAAACTAGCTGTATGACTATGTTAACTATCTTGTGCATAGACATAAAATTTTTTCATTTCCAAATGTGACAATCTTTATCTGGGCAATGGGCCGGGTCCTTCTTCAGTGGTGCAAAATTTTCCAAAACTGCCTAATCCATTGGTACAACAAAAGTCCCATGTGGTACAACAACTAACAAAGTTTAAATTGGATGTTTTTCCCTTTGCATACATTTTCGTGCAACACAAATGCATGCAAAATCCATGTAGACCACACTGGTCATATCATATAAGCTTTAAATAAATACTTGTAGGCATCAATATTTATAGGACTATTTCTTTTGTTGCAATTTCCACCATCAAAATTATTGGTGAAAATAACCACTTTGGTCCTAGGGTTGCTTCTTCTGGTGTACCAGGTTATATGGTTAATGGGTTTGTATTTAATGAAAACTTGAAAGCATCAATGTAGGCAATCCTATGAACTCAAAATAGTGATCCTCTTATATGATGTAAATTGGAAATCAAGTTGAATAATATTTTATATACTTCTACTGGTTTAAAAAGCATTTTTCTTATAATATATAAAAGGATGACAAGATGGTAGAAAAATGAAAGACTGAGTCTTCATAAAATATCATTATTAATTTCTGAGACTTTTTTTACAAACCTAGTGATTTATTTTTGGAGGACTTCTTTCACTGAATTTTTTTTCCCTTTGAGAGAGGCTCTTAAACCAACTATACCATACATTTCTTTGCTAAATTTGTCAGGATGTGGCAACCGGTTCAATTAATCCACTCTTACCTCTTTTCATTATGACTTGCTGTGTAGCGAAATTTCATCGTCATTATGTGCATCTTTTGTTTGCCGTTGAATGAAAAATGATTTGCAATTAATTTGACAGTTACAAATGAACATGTTCTCTTTTATTTATCTGAAGTGCTGCATAAACACTGCTTTTGAGCAGTATCTTTAATGAAGGAAAATGAAGCATAGTCCTTGAAACTCATGTGCCAAGAAGGATACAGCACTTGCTACTGGCATTAGAAAGAAGTCAAGTATATAGCTGCACAAGATGCATTTGTTTACTGTCTAGCTAGTGTCAGGTATATTCAACTGAATACTTTTTATGCATCTTCCCATGATGGGATGTATGTCTAACTATGAGATAATGCAGGTGGCGTTCACTGCTGCATTCATATGAATCAGAGAAACATGCTTATCTTCCATCAAAAGGTAGAAAGTCTATTTCTTTTCCTTGAACTCAGTGAACTTCTGTGATGTTTGTGTGTAATAAATTATCAGATGTGGTACAATGTGACTTCCCCGACTATCCTAAAAGATGCTTGTATTTTCATCTGATGCTGTCTTGTCTCTTAACCCCCTTGAAATGCTGATACTTGGAAATTTGCTGACCCTCTGTGCAGAAGCATGGTCTATGTGGAAAAACTACCATAAGTGTTCTGGTGGGCTTAGAGTCACCTCTGCCATTTTAGACAATGGTCTACATTAAATGGCAAGCACAGAAATAAAGAATCCTTCAAGACTAATACAGTCCCATTTGCCATATGATTGAAATTGTATGAGATGCCCAAAGTAAGAACCAACAAGCTGAGCACAGTGAATCTTCAGCATTAAAAAACTTACAATCGAAAAAGTGGTATTGTTTTATGCTATTAAGTTTGAAACAGTTGCTTTTGAAGCAAGAAATGACTAGGATAAATTCCAAATGGTAACTTAACTTGGTTCTGGTCATATAACACTTTGATTATAAAACATCTAGATTTAATTGCTATCTTATAAATGTAAACTTTCAAATTTTTATGTCTGTAACTTTTTATTTGAATGAAGGAAATGATGTGTACAGGAATACTCCTTAGAAAGTCAGCATGGGTCTTCATGGCTTTTATCTACAGTTAATAATAACAAGGATTTTAGATTTAGAAAAACACACTTAAACTCCTACAGGAGTCTTTTCCACAGTACTTTATCTTTTTGTGTTGGGTGAGAAAGGTCTGTCATTTGCAGGATCTCCTTTGTTTCATGCGACATTCCCAAAGGATTCCATAAGGCAGTGAGTTTACAGTAAAAAAAAAAAATTCAGAATATATGTCAGACTTGTATTTGGCTCTAACAATTGTTGGCTTTCTGAACCTGAACAAGGGAAAAATGAATCCATACTCATGCAATTTACAGATGACTAATCTGAAAGACAAAGAGGTGATTTGTCCAAGGTCATTTGCCCACACTCAGATGTTCTGTTAAATATATCATTCTCTTCTATCTGACTTCATTAAAGAGAGAGAAAGAGAATTAGAAAAGAACTCATTGTTTACTGTGGAATAAAAAAAGAATCACATGATTTGTATCCAATTTAATTCCTAAAGAAATGAGTCTTTGGAATTTGTGTTAGAATTATTAAGCCACTGAACATCTGAGTAAACTGAAAGTGATGAAAGTTCACAAATAACATACAGGGGTACAATATTTAGACATACATTTGATGCACTGTGAACATGTTTTCCTAAATCTGTTACTCTTACCAAATCATTGCACTGTATTCTTAGTAAAGTTCATTTTATTATCCTGAATGGTCATTTTAAAAATTGGTCTTTCATTTTAGCATTGTTTTTCAGATTATAAGGGTCCTCTTCTCTCTTGAAAACAAATTAATTTTGACATTCTTTGCTTCATATAGTTCTGTTCTTTAATTAAAAATACATCTTAAGTGTCATGTCTTTGTAAAATTCATGCAAAGTTATTTCGTTTGAAGTTTTTGAAAAGACAAAACCTTAAATGAAAGGTACTTTTCATCCATCATGCTGTTCTGTATTCTTTTCCTCTGGCCTTTCTGTTTAAACTTTATAGAAAGAATCAAGCTCTGAATGATGAAAGGACAAAACTCCCCTCTGAGGATCATTCCCCAGAGTCTTCAGAATTCCTACCAGGTAGACATTCTGGCAGCTTTCACACACAAATTAATCCACTAGTGATGGCGGGAGGTAGAACATGATTAAACTGTGTACTATCCTGTATAAGCTTGACTGTTAATTATACACTATTGGCACCCAGGAATATGATTTTTTTGAGACAGGTTCTTGCTGTGTAGTTCAGACTAGCTTTAAACTCACTATGTAGCCCAGGTAGACCTCAAACTCACAGTGATCCTCCTGCCTCATCCTCCCAAGTGTTGGGAGGAGTATGATTTTCATTCTCTATTTTTTCATAGTTTATGAAAAGAGAGGTGAAGATATAGATACCAAAGACCATCAAGGGCACAACTTCTGAGTTTGCATAAGGTGCAATTATGAATGGGCTCGGGATTTAGCTCAGTGGTACAGGGCCTGCCTGGTAAGCACAAGGTCGTGAGTTCGATTCCCGGTACCAAAAAAAAAAAAAAAACAAACCTAAAAAAAAGTATGAAATTACTTCAAGAAACTTAGTGAAATACATTATGGAGGAACAATAGTTTCTTCTACCATTAAAGCAACCTACTGATGAAAGGTGGGGTGTCCTAAAAATAAAATAGAAATATAAACCAAGAAAAATTTCCCATTGCAAAGTGGGATATTAAAAATAATGAAAGCTATTGACTGTGATCTGGTTTGAGATCTCATGATAAATTTATATATAGCTAATACAAATAGCTTCATTCTGTATTATTTCCATAATTTTAAGAAGGTGGTTCAGTCACCTTGGAATTCTGCTTCTTTGCCTATCAAGTGGAAGAATAGTACCTGACTAGAATTAAAAGACACACTGCATTTCAAAGACTTGTCTTCCACTTAGTCATGCATAGGTGGTACTAAATAATTTGTAGAAAATATTACAGAGATGATTCAAATTGAAAAGCTGAGTTTTAAATATATTGACAGTAGTCATGAACTGAAGTGGCCCCAGTGGAAAGGTCAATACATAAATAGATGCAGTGATGAAGTGTAATACCTAGCGCGGTTGAGGAACCTGGATAGACCTTGAGAGGAATATTTTAGTTAATGTTTTCCAATTCAATTTTAAGTGTAACAATGTACTAAGAAAAGAAATCATGTGTATTTTGCATCCAACTAACCACTAGTCTAACATCTCTGAAATATAAAAATGTTAGAAAAATTTCTACTTCTTTGTATATCTATTTTTTTTAAAATAAGGGACACATTGGTTTTCCACCTGCTTAAATCCCTCATAAATCAATTTCTATGAACATCTCATATTTTCACTAGAAACACATAAAATTGTGAGATTAAGTAAATCCTAATAAAATTTCATTATGTAGTTAATTTCATAAAGAAAAACAAATCTCCCAATACCAGACATTAAGAGAGAGTTTATAACTTTGGCATTAAATGTGGTTTGATATTCCAAAGATTCACATGGTTTCAAAACTCCACAAAACTGTTGTAAGGAGATAGGTTTGTGACAAAAGTGGGAGTGAAATAGGTGACACAAGATCTACAGGACCTACAACTCTTATAGAGAATGTAATGTTTTTAAGAATTGTCTTATCTGACAAAATAGTACTATGCCATATCGCTCAAACACCATGATGATACTATAAAGTATCTTGACATGTATCCAAGTCTTTCTCAGTTGTTCAGCCTCCACATCTGTCATTTTTGTTCACTATGTAAACAGATTATATAACTGGAAAAAACCATGTTATAGTCTCAATATGTAAGACAAGAACTTTGTCAAACATAATATCATTCATGATTATTTAAAAGGTCTCATTGTACTACAAGTGGACTCTTTAACTAAAAGGCAGGTTCTGCTAAGAAACAAACTTGATATATCATTGTATTGCAGAGCCTAACCATTGCAATAAGAGAGAAAATGACTACATATATAGGAAGATTTAAAAATGGAAGATTTTTTTATTAATCACAGATGATATAATTACCTCCAAAAATTTTAATGACTTCTGTAAACTTTAAAAACTAAGACAACAGCAGTTTTGTTGCATAACTAACATGCATTAACCTATAACTTTCCTGTGTAATAAAGTAACAAGTAGAGAGGTTTGTTTGACTCCTTGTTTCGGAGGGGTTAGTCTAGGGTTGGCTGGATCCAAAGCAGAAACAGCATGGTGGAAGAGCCTAACCAAGGAAAGCTGCTCCCTTCATGGTGGTCAGGAAGCACAGAGAGAATGGGGGAGCAAGGTTGCAGATACTCTCTTCTAGTCATGCCCCACTGACCCTCCTAGTCCAACAAAGCTTCACCTCCTGTTAGCACATTCAGGTATTAAACTTTTCAGTGGATGAATCCACTGATAAATATACCACCCCCACACTCCAATCACTTTCCCAAAACCCTGCCTCTGAACCCATTAGACTTTTGTGAGACACTTAAGAACCAAACCATGAGATTTATTCATGGTCCTGAAAAATCTTTTTGGATCAGTTAAGAATTGTGCTCAGGTATTCACAAAAGAAATGTTAACTATGGACTATTGCTTTTGCCAAAGTGTAAACTTTACTTGATTTATTTAAAATGAATCCTGAAGAGGTTGATTAGGGCTAGTATAATGACTAAATAATGATCTCAGAGGCTTGGGGACACTTTAAGCTTTCTACTGTACCAGTCTTAGCATATAACTTTTCATCATAAAATGATGGCTGCCCAGCCTCTAGCATTACAAACGAAATGGAGGAGAAAGACCACGAAAAGAAGAGCGTATAGCAGTAAGTTCTGTCTCTTTTTAAAGAGCTTTCTAAGAAGTCATCCCCTGTGACTTACACTCATGCTTTATTGTTCAAAAATAGGTCACATGCCTCTGCCTACCTGCAATGAACCTCCACAAAGTAATTTGGTCTTGAGAATATTATTACTGTTAGCAAATACAGTATAGAATTTTGCTAGTGAGGAAAAAGGCAATATGGATATTGTATAAAGAATCAGTGGTTCATGCCCTACAGTACCAGAAAGCTATTTCCAGCTTATAGATTTGAAGACTAAGTATAAAAATGATATGTTATACCTCAATTAATATATTAATCTCATATAATTTTAGCTAAATTTCCAATTCAATATTTTCATAAATAATGAAAACATTTACTTGAGAGATAACATAGCATAGAGATTGAAATTAAAATATCAAAAGCTAGAATGACTTATTTCCAATCCAGACTCTGCTGCATATAAGCTGGGTGACCTTGGGCTATTAATTAACTTCTCCATGCTTTAATCTTTATCTTAAATAACAGCTGTAAGTAATACATTATTGACAGTTTTTAAAGCACATGAAACAGAAATTGTCATCTAATGAGTAAATGTATGTTTTAAAGAAATCTCAAAATATGGCAGAAAAGAGTTGAGGATGTAGCTCAGTGGTAAAGTACTTCTATGATAGACAGGAGACACTGCGTTTTATCCTCAGTAGTGGGAAGGAAGGAAGGAAGGGAGGGAAGAAGGAAGGAAGGAGCCAAAAGAAAGAAACTTATAAAGTCCCAGATAATTTTGAAGAAAAGTAAAGAGTCTTATGCACCCCATAAGTTATTACTGTATAGGTTCTCCTCTTTTATGTGGTCACTAGCATTTTTTTGGCAATGGCTATTATAATTTAGTTTGATTTTCTTTTCCCTGATGATTAGTGACATTGAGCATTGTTCACACTTAGGCTGACAGTTTACATACTTTCATTTGAGAAATGACTATTCAGGTACACAGGCCATGTTTCTATTGAATTATATGCAACATTTGTTAATGTTTGTTTGGTTTCTAATGAATCAATATGCTTTTAAATTGTGTACAATAACTCCTTGCCAGATATATAGTTTGCAAGTATTTTCTCCCATTTTTAGGTTTTCTTTAGGGTTCTTGAAAGTTATCCTTGTAGTGAATTCGTATTTCCATTATGGAATACTCTATAGAGGTTCAACCAAAATTAAAACAAAACAACCATAGGCTCCAGCAATCCTACTACTGAGTATATATCAGATGGACATTAAATGAATATGTTGAAGATATATTTGCACTAACATATTCATTGCAACATTATTCTATGTTCAAGATATGCTTGCATTCCCGTATATTTCTATTGCCACGTTATTCACAATAGCCAAAAAGCGACAGCAAAGTATGTGCCCGTCAACTAATGAATAGGTAAAGAAGAAGTATACATACATGGTGAACTACTATTCAACCACACACTTTTTTCTCAAGAATCTGAGAAACACAAAGTATTAATAATTTAAAGAGAAAAATAAAAGATTGTAGGTTTGAAACAGGGAGGTAGAATTATGAGGAAGAGAAGGGTGTCTGGGGATGGGTGGAGACAGGAAGTTCGTGTATCTAGATCTCAATTCCCAGACATGAATGTAATGATTATCTATCACAAACATATCTTAATAAAAAATAAAATAAAACAGTGGTCATTTCTGGAGGAACTGGGGAATGAGAATATTGGTCTCAGCAGGATACATCAGACGTTTTAACATAGATATTTAGCATTGAGTTTATTTGAAAATCTAGGGTGAATGTTTTGAATTGAACCCTAATAAGTAAAACAACCTAGCTACAAAATGAACAAATGACTTGAATAGATATTTCTCCAAAGAAGACAAACACATCTCCAGTAAGCACATGGAGTGTTGTCCAACAATACTAATACCTGGGGACACATGTAGGTCAAAGCTACTATATGGTACCTGTTTTGAACTGCTAGGATAACGATAATTAATAAGAAATACTATTGTTGCAAAAGCATAGAGAAAATGGAAGCATTTTGGCAGGGGGAATTAAAATTGAGATGGTCTCTGTAGAAGACAGTTCAGTGGTTTGTCCAAAATGAAACATAGAATTACTGTACTATGAGCATTTCTGCTCTCGTGAAAGGAAGGACTCAAGCAGATCCATGAATGCCAGGGTTCATTACATCATTTGCAACAGTATTTACAGATCAAAAAAGTTGAAAATAACTGAGCCAAAAAGCAAAATGTGATAAGCACACTCTGGAATACTATTGAGTTGTAAAATTTAAATTTGGATACACACAACTATGCTGATGCACCTGAAAAGTGTGCCAGGTGAAATAAGGCAGACAAAATATGATACATACCGTATGACTCCACTTATATGAGAAACCTAGAGTAGGTAAATTCATACCGACAGAAAGTAGATTAAAGGTTGCCAGGGACTGAGAAGAGAGTAAGTGGAGAATGACTGCATTACTGGACAGAGTTTCTGTTTGGGATCATGAAAAAGTTATGGAAATAGATGATGATGGCCGCTGCACACAGTCCTGCAGGCAGTTAAAGCCGCTGAACTGTATATTTTAAAATGATTAAATTGAGAAATTTTATGCTATGTGAGTTTTACCACAATACTTTTAAATGCAAGGATAATATTCCTAAATATTAACACTTTTGTATTTAGATGATACATGATTGGAAGTTATATTATTATTTGTTTTTTATGCTTGTATTATTTCACAATTAAAAAATCAAGGATGTATTTATTCAGAATAAAATCAAATATGCCATTGGAAAGAAAATAACTTTGTAAGATTTCAGATTTGAGGATCTAGGGGCTTCATTAATTCACATACCAAAGATACAGTGGGACACCGCATTAAATATTAAAATTAATTATTCAAACCAGCAACTCCGATCCACTCAAATGATTTGGAAGTGAGAGCAATGCATGCTTTTATGTGTGCAAAAGTTTTAAATTCATTTGACTGTCAAGCAGACAAAGGGTCATGCACCTTGACAATCTCAGCAGTTTGAGGGGAAAGCTGCATTTAAATTTTAAAAGGCAAGCAAAACAGTTGTACTACATTTGCACTGCTCCCATTAGAATTGTAAGCTAAGAATCAGCAGGAAAGAGTGCAATCCAGGCTACTTCCAAACCTATGTCTAATTGTGTGAAAATTCTTCATATTTTATGTCCTATCTGTACATTCTACACTAAGACACTTTTTCTCAGCATGAGAATTATAAGAGGAACTCAAACAGTGATTTATTTTCAAGTGTTTGATATCAGTTTTAAACTAATTGCAGCTCACATTTCTGTGGTAAAAAAGGAAATGACTTGGAATTAACTTTAAAGTACACCATACTAATATGAAGAAATTTAAATCAGGCAGTAGAATAGAATTCTGGTTTTGTTTCTATGATTTATTATGTATGTTATGTCGAGTGAGTTCCTTATTTTACTAGGTCTGCAGCTCATCAAGAAAGAAGGAATGGATGGGCACCAAATGATCTCATGTCTGCCGGAAAATAAGACCTAGCTGGAAATTAATCAGCCTTGTAAACTAGAGATGAAAGTGCCAGCCCCATTCAGGCTACACTTGCCTTGCCTGCCTTACAGTATAGTATAGCCCCCAAGGAAGAGAACAGTGATGACAGGTAAGGCAAGGACAGGCCGATTGTGGCTGGCATTTTTGATCTCTAGTTTTTAAGACTGATTATTCTCTAGCTCGGTCTTATTTTTGGGAAAAGCATCGCCAAGAATAAATCTTTATATAAGGGCTAGGTTTTTGTTTGCTTTATAAATTGGGAAAAATGACTTCAGAATCTTAAAATAAAAGCTAATTTAAAACAGCGCTTTCCATTGACAATAAAAGTTGTGTCATGAATTTTTTTGAACTTTCTCTTGGAAAATTTAAAATAATAGATTGAATGAAATTAAGAAGAAGATCAAACTGATGACAGGTTCCACATGAATAGATGTTCTTTATGGCGCAATAAAGCATGTGCAGGGTTTCAGCTTTCAAAACCACCAGTCTATTCATTTCTTTGTTCTATTTCAAAACTGTTTTGTGTTCACTAAAAGTGTCATTATTTTTTGTTGTCATTGTTTGACTTTCGGTTTTATTCTATGATTCAGAGCCTATATTTGCCTTCAAAAGTAACAAGCAGAAGTGATGCAATAAACTATCCATTATTTGACACAGTTCTGTCCAAAAGAAAGATAATGGGAACCTCATATGCACATTTAAATTTTTAGTAGTCACATGAAATACTAGAAAGAAATGGATGAAATTAACTTTAATGAGATATTTTATTGAACAGGTTATATACAAAATATCATTTTGACGTGAAATCAGCATTAAAACTATTAGCAATATAGTTTGAATTATTTCATGCTTGATCTTAGAAGTCCTGTGTGCATTTTACATTTAGGGCACATTTACATTTGAATTAGCTAAATTTCAAGGGCCCATGACAACCATAATGGACAGTGTAGGTCTAGAAAAAGAGTGCAATATTATTTTTAAAAGGGATTTAGTAAATGCCATCTTCAGTATTGACACGCTAAATAGCTTTCTAGTGGAGAGACACACTGATTTGATTAAAGAGCATGGCCAGTTGGGAAGTTTTTCTTTCTGTGGAGCTCCTGCTCCACAAGATTCAAACTGTAGGGAGATCTGTCAGGGTGGATAAAAGGAGCTGAGTTAGAACCTATTTGCACGTCACTGAATTGTGGAACAGGGCTGCAGCATTAACTTTTGCCAGAGGTGACTTTATTTCACACTTCAAATAGAGTCAGTCCAATGAATGTGATTAGTTGATTACTTGATCACAGTGCCTCCATATCTGTGAGAGGCTGTTGGCAGAAGATGGAGTGTGATTTTTCATTTTGTTTTCATAGTGCCAGGGTGTCTCTAGGATTAAGTGTGCATAACTGGAATGACTTTGATGCTGGGTATGACTAGCACAAAATGTGTAACAGTCTTTC
Organism: Chinchilla lanigera; assembly: GCF_000276665.1. Lineage (NCBI taxonomy): Eukaryota > Metazoa > Chordata > Mammalia > Rodentia > Chinchillidae > Chinchilla > Chinchilla lanigera. The sequence continues at coordinate 3,059,030 of NW_004955539.1, read as the reverse complement.
ATAAACTCGGACGTGGCTATTCTCACTCCAAACTTCCCTAGATTAGAAGTGAAGCCTACGCAATCACTTTTCCTTTTGAAGTTCACACACCAACATACAATAAAAGTAATGATAATTTTTACCTCTGTTTATACTTCATTTTTATTTTCAACATCATTTTCATGGATATTACTTTGACTTCCACAAATTTTCTGCAAGTTAAAAACAGCAAAATACCCATACTCCTTCTAAGCTTTATTGTTGTTGTTTTGTTTTTGGTTTTGGTTTTTGCCGGTACCGGGAACTGAACTCACAACTTGCGCTTGCCAGGCAGGTGCTGTGCCGCTGAGCTAAATCCCCAGCCCCCCTTCTAAGCTTTAGACCTTGAGAAAAATTATTTCCTGGCCTTGAGCCTCAGGGTTATTATTTTTTCATTTGAATAATACCACTCCAGAGTCATGGGATTAAATAAAACATCACATTGGAAATGTGTTGTATGCAATTATTTGAGGTTAGTTACTTTCATCAATATAAATTTTACTTACAAGCTTAGCAAGCTATGTGGATAGTTTTAGACACATTAAAATCACAATAGAAAAGTAAATATTTTGGTATATGGAATCAGAGACGCACAGAACTAGAAAGATCTGAAATATGATTTAGTAATGTGAACTGGGGAGCTATAATGAGCCAGACCCTGTGAGAGACACATACTATCTAATCCATGCTGCAAGAAATGGAATAGAAGGAAGGGAATTGATTTGCTTAAGGTCACATGGTTCATACATGCATGATATTATAATGTAAATATTTTTAAAAATAAATACCCATGTTTCATGAAGTCATTACTACCCTTCCTCGACCATATGTAAAAACTTGCTATTGAGCTTTGAGTCCACAGGATCAACATATTGGAAGCAGTCTGTATGATACATGAGTCAGGCATACCAACAGCGAGAGCAACAATTAATATCCTGGACACAAGGGAGAAAGTGAAAACATTACATTCTTATAGTCCATGACAATATTTTATATTCAACACAATGACCCTGTGTCTTCTAAAACTAGAATTGAGTATATTAATAGAAACTCAAAGTCAGATGTGTTTTCTTCAAAATGATTAAATTGTTTTCAGCAAGATCTTGGCGGTCTCTGACTATTCAACTATAGCTGCCATATAAGATATATCTATCTGATGTGGTTCAATTACTTTGTTTAAAAGTTTAAAAGTATGGAAACTTAGGCCAGTTTGTAGCTGCCTTGCAAGGCTCCACTCCACTCTTGCTATTTCCATGGGACCACTAGCATAGGCTACAAGACCACCCAGCTCCTGATATTACAGGGGGATCTTCTGTCTCTGAGAACTAAGTCTTGCACAGAGATAGAGAGTGAGCGTGGGTGGAGCTAAGCCATCTACTAGTAGCTCCCTGGAGATGAGACTGATGGGTTTCTTTTCCCTTAATCTCTGAAGGTACTCTGTTTCCCACGGTTTCCTTATTGTCTAGCTCTTCCACTTATTCTCAGTTATCCCAGTATAGTCTTAATAAAAAACCTTTATTTGATTGCATCAGGTTGGGGCTCTTTTGTTTGTACAAAGCTGTTTAATGGAACCTTAGGGAGTGCAGGGGATTTGTGCAAATTCACACAATGAATAGTAAAAACTTGACAGAATGACAGTCTCTTGATTGTCAATGTGATCTGTGTAGCTAAGTGCTCGGTCTCTCAAGAAGAACTTCACATTTTATACTGATTCAGAATGAAAGCGACATCATTATTTTATGTTAACACAAAATTGATGGTTAAAATTAAGCAAAAATCATCCAGACCCTGTGTGCAAACCTTCTACATTGCGTAAATATATTCTCTGCTTAGTTCTCTCTCTCTCTCTCTCTCTCTCTCTCTCTCTCTCTCTCTCTCT
>NW_004955539.1:3008313-3057033 GCF_000276665.1 Chinchilla lanigera | reverse complement strand
CTCTCTCTCTCTCTCTCTCTCAGAATTGTTCAGTGATCAGAGACTCCAGAAATAAAAATATTGAATTTCTTTCCTTTTTTTGAAACACCATCCCTAAGAGTGTCTTCCTAGAGAAGAAATGATAAAGCTGATTCAGCTTTGCAACATATAAACAAGTCCTGAAATCTTAGTGGCTTCACACACAGAAGAATTCTTGTTTACATGTAGGTGATTTCTGGTTGCTTCACTGGAGCAACAGTTCCCTTCCAAGCTTCTTTCAGAGAACCTGGTTATTTCCACCTTGCAAGTTTGTTACTTCAACAAGATCACATAGAGGGTTAAAGTGCAACAAAGGTTTTCAAGTCATCAGCTTACAAGAGACACTGCACTTTCTTTCTGCTCACAGCCATGGGTTATCTAGTTTGTTTGATTCCTGAACTGGGTAATCTCATACTACTTTCATCCTGTACATGATGTAGTGATTTTCTGTCATATCATGACATAAAATGGATAAAGTAATTAATGGCAAGAACAGAAATCAATCAGTGAGAATATTCTTTGCATTAGTTATCAAGCCAGTAAAAACTAAAATTGAATCAAAAAATGAAAAAGTAAAATAAATATTTTAGTCACAGAAATCAAATGAGAAATGTAATAGAATAGTAGTCCATATTTATAACAAGGTAGGATTTGAAAAAAGGAGGGATTTCACACACGTATTATTTATGAATCAGTAATCAGTGTTAACTAAAGTTATATGACAGTTTCTGACTTTAAGGTTTCTACAAATTTCCTAATGATTCATCAAAACATCTCATATTTCTGTTCATTTTATTGACATTAATTATAGAATGTTTCTTTCACATGAAATAATGCACTTCTGAAATGTGGGAGCATGTTATATACAAGATTTATATATTTGGTAGAAATTCATCTGCTTTCAAAATCTACTTTCAAAATATATATTAACAACTGCAATCCTGTCCATGTCTTTGTTTTTTTAGTATTGATTGCAGTGACCTTCAAGTTTCTCTGCAGTCAAACATTCTTTACACACAACTCAAAATGTCAAGTGATCTCACAGCACCAAATATTTTGATACATCAAGTTCAACAGCTTTGTCTTCACGATCACTGTGCTATACTGGCTGATTCTTATGTACTGCTTATGCAATACCTCTGGGTTTGAAGACAGTGGATGTGTTCACTTCCAAATTCTGACAAACTTATTGTCTAAGAGTGTATTTTTCCTATTTATTTATCTATTTATTTATTTCTATAAACTGACGTACAACCATACAAATATATGCTGTACACTGTGTTGTTTTAATACCTGTAAACATTGTGTAATGATCAAATCAAAGTAATTAACACATGTGCCACTTCAAGCATTTATCATTTCTTTGTAGTGAAACATTCAAAGTAACTGTCTGTTAACTAGCGTCACTCTCTTGTGCAAAACTTAGAGAAGGATGTGTAATCACGGCACATACCTTCACTCATGCCCATGCAAAAGTTTCACAGCTGAAGTAGGAGTGTATTTATGAAACAAATAGCTGGGTTTCAGCCAAACACAAACAACTGAGCCTTAGCCAGTCCCAGGCCCCCAAGGGATCAGACCATTTCCAACCAAGGCAAAGACCTCCGGGTAACTAACCAAGTTATTTCTCTACTTTATTTCTGTGTTCAGCTATAAGAGAATGCTGCACTCACTACACAACCGAGCACTCTGAACCCCTTGCCATTTTGAGTGCTCCCCAATTCACCAGTGGTCCTTTGCTTGAACTGTTAGTTTTGTCCAAAAGTTTTCCTTTAACACGTGAGAGTACCACAGGTACCAGAAATGTAAAACATGTGGATTTGTATTATTTTTCACATAATTAGCAGGGAGGCATCACCTGTTTCTTTTCAGATCATTTATTTCACTCTTCCTTATTCTCATTTGCTGGACTGTCTAAAGTTTCAGTCTTATACTTTCCATCTTCTGAATTAGGAATCTTCAAAAGGAACTTGTGTAGATGAGTCTATGGGTCAAGGCTTTTTATGGTATAAGTTCTACAAATTAACTTTCATATAGAATACAATGTTTCTCAGATGATAAATAATTTATTTGGTTTTTTTTTGTTTGTTTGTTTGTTTTGTTTTTCTCCGGTACCAGGAGCCGAACTCACGACCTTGCGCTTGCCAGGCAGGCACTTTTGCCACTGAGCTAAATCCCCAGCCCGATGATAAATAATTTAAAAATTGCTAAATTGAGACAGATATACATTATTAAAGCTCAACAGAAGCAACACCAATTATTTCAAACTTAGGTCATCAAAGTATACTTTTTTTCAGGAAAGAATCCTAAATAACTCAGATTTTTTTAGCATTGCCTAAATGACATGGCAATAGGTGGTAGTTTTTAAATCACTACAGACTGCCTTTTCATATATACCCTGAGACGCTGTTCTATTACCCCGGACTTGATACACCATTGGCTGATAACACACTGGCCAGACCTAGTCATCTGAGTTCCCTCAAACTGCAAGGGCTTGGTGGATGCTGACTTTTAGTGTTCCAGCCCACATATGTATATCTGTGCCCTAGGTTGGGCAGAACATTTCTAACTCTGTGTGTGTGTGTGTGTGTGTGTGTGTGTGTGTGTGTAGAAACAGCTGGGGAAGAAGTGGGTTAGATTTCACTAGATTTGGCAGAAATGAAGGCAATAGTTACATATGCTTTTATGCATAATTTTTTCTGCATAATCTTAGAGGATGTAGTTCAGGCAAATTTCAGACAGAATATGATCATAAATTATAGCTTTGGTTGAGAGCTAATGTTTTGATTAGCTCCAAGTTTTCCTCAGAATTTAGTTCTGGCGATCAATCACATCCCATAAAAGTTGACTCTCTTGTCTGGAACAGACAAATGTGGGGAGGTACACAGTGATGCGGTGTTTTAAAAATGTACATAATAAGAATCACTTGTGACACCTTACTAACTGCAAAAATTAGTAGACCTTCCCCTAAATAATTCCCTTTCACTAGTTCCAAAGTTCCATGGTTGAAACAAGTATACAAGATGATTATCACTTTTAGACAATTTTAGAAAACACCACAGTAGTTATGAAAGTATAATCTCTTTAGTCAAATAAGCCTGGCATTGCCTCTGTATTTCAAAAAAAAGTTTGAAACTCTCTAAGTGAGGAGAAGATGATATTTCCACTTCTCTTGTCCTAGCAGATTCTTGCTGGATCAAAGGCTGACCTGTCACTCTTCAGTCTTTGTTCTGGATCATCTGATTAATATGAGCTACTTGGCTTGGGGAGCGCCAGTGGTAGTAGGAAGAAAAGCAAACTGTCGATATGAGGATGGGGACCAATAAAGCAGTGCTTTCCAACATGAATGGCAGAGGAGAATTGTACTTTAAAAGGGATTTCCAGGTCCATTTGGTGTGAATTCCATGGCTGTTAAGTCAGTGTATCTCCCCTTGGTTTGCACACGAGCCAACCTGGACAATTTAAATAAATGATGATGCTAATCTCACTTACCAGAGATTCTGACTTAGTTGTTCTTGGGTAGGGTGTGAACGCTAAGAGAATTTTCAAATCTTTTCTCAGTGCATGTTTGTTCTATAGATGAATGAGTTTCCTCATGACAGATTTGCATGTGGATATCACATAGCTGGGTCATTGTCACCTCCCTGTTATGCTCTTTGTGCTTTCCTTCCCGTGGTTGTTCTCCTCTTCTCTTGCATTTCTGCATCTGCTTTCATGTCATCTCCCTCCTTTTTTATAGATTCAGCATATGGGAGAAAACACGTAGTTTTACTTTTCTTGAGTCTAGTCTATTTTACTTACCATGACCACCATTTCCATTCATTTTCTTGCAAATGACAGATAGCATGCCTCTTTATGGCTGAATAACACTCTATTTTGAATATATACCACACTTTCTGTATATATTTATCAGGTGACTAGCTCCGAGTCTGTTTCTGTAGTTTAACTATTGCAAATTGTGCTGTACTAAACACTAGTGTGCAGGTTTCTCTATAGAGTATGCTGACTTTAATTCTTTGGGGAGTATATCAAAGACTATATAGCTGAATCAATATCTTTATTTTTAGTTCTTTGAAGAATTTCCATATTGATCTCCATAGGTACTATATTACCTTATATTCTCACCAACAGCTTTTGCTATGACACAAAGATAGATTTTAAGCACCCGAGAGGTGATTTTAATATTCATTGAAGTTTAAATGATTCCCGCTCAATTGAAAACTATTAGTCTAGGATGTCAAACTACAAGGTAGGGGCTTGCGTTTATCCTGTAAACAGGCAGGCAGGCCACTAATAGACTGAAGCAGTAGGAAATGTAGTCTAGGATTCATTGGAATCAGGACATGCTGGAAACAACTTGTGCAGATTCAGGTTCGTACACATAGTTCAGGTAAGTATTCCAGGCTCACAATTCTTGTGAAGAATTTGAAAAAATGCCTTGTACCGAAGAGACAATCAATACAAAATAAGTGCATGGCGGTAGAATCCGACAATACAGTACAAAATAAATGAAAAGCAGTACAATCTGACACGTGGAGAAAATGGAATACTTGATAATCAGCAGGAGAGGGCGCTATAACACAGGAATCATTTTGCATTCTGGTCCCACACTTGGAATGAGGTAGAGGCTTGATGTATGAGTAAGGCAAGAGCCAGGTTTGTGAAGTTAGCTTTTATCAGGGAAGATGATTTAGATGCTTGTAATAGAATACCCAACTAAATATAGATTAAAAGATAAGGGTATATTAATCAGTCTCATAACTGGAATTCTGGCTGTTCCAGGTTAATTCAGCTCATTGATCTCAGGCCTGTAGACTGGCTCTTTGATTGCGTGATTCTCTTTGCTGTCCTTTTATGAGTGAAAGATGCCTGCCACAGCCCTAAGCAAAGCAGCATACAAAAGCAGGAAGAAAGAACTTAAATCTGAACTAGTTTCACTTCAGAAAAGAAAATGAAGAAAAAATACTTTTTAAAAAATTTCTGAAAACCCCGTCATCCCTCCACCCCTCATATTTCGCAGATCAGAACCTCTATATTAATGTAGAGCTTCTTTCGCATGCCAAACTCCGCATGAATCACTGGCAAGGCGGTATGGGGCAACTAAGATTGCTTAGATCAGGGCTCACCCCCGGGGACCTACGTTGTCACCATATATTTCCTGCAGGCAAAGAAGAGGAGGTGAATAGCAGCACAAACTGCATCATTTGAAATTGAGTATACGAGATCAGGATGTAACCCTCTATATTTCCCAAGCTTGAGAACAGCTTGGTTTGGGGATCTGGATTACTTTGCTCAGCAATGATGACCAGGGTGGCTTCAATAATTAGGCAAATTATAGAGTATTGGTTGCTGAGTTCAGTACCGGTTAGTATAACCGCTAACGAGAGGTCGGATGCAAGTGTGCTATGAACAAAAAATGATGAAAAGAACATCTTCGTGTAAACGGATTTCACAGTAACGGTTTAGCCAGCTGGAGGTTCATATTTTAATGGCTACCAGTTTAAGATTGATTAGTCTGGGCAACTGGCAAGTTGTATTTTCATAAATACACACACTGACAAACACATACACGTATCACACACACACACACACACGCATACACACACACACACACACACACACACACAGGCTCACCCTTACATTTACACCAAACTAGGAAAGGGGAGTTTATTTTGTTCTTATTTGGAGTTGATTATTGAAAAATGTAGGGATATTTTGGGGTCAAAAATTTCCTCATACATATGTATTTACTCCTGCTGTTCCTCTCTGAAGAGAGTTTATGTGATTACTGACAGTTTTGCTGGCATGAAGAAAGTGTAGAGCTGTCTCTCTCTAGTCTGAGAAAAATTGGTACCCAGCCTGAAGTAGGCTGCTCTATCTATTTGGCCTTAGAAGGAATGGGAATCACGCATGATAGTCATATTTCAGGTCACATTGCTAGTAGCAGCATTAACACATTGCATAGTTTATTGTGTCTTCTAGTAAACCCTGGGACTAGTCTGATAAATGACTACAACCTGAGATTTCTTCTTTCCTGAACTTGCTGAGTGCAGTGTGATAAAATCATCTCAAATAAAATGTGAGTGAACTCCAGTGACTTCATAATCTTAAACATTGCTGTAGTTTTGGTTGAGCCTTATCATTCACAGAGTACATTGAAGTACATGAGAACTTTGATTTTTTTTTTAGAGAATAAGAAATTATTTACTCAGCATTTGTCTAAATATATTCTGCACAACACTACATAAAATAGCACTAAAATTGTTTCATGGTTTTAAGTAAGTAGAAAATGATGTTGTCAATACATATTAATGTCTCAGAAGAGTTTTAAGACAGAAAGCTGTTAAGTTTCTTTATTCTAATATTTCTAAAACATTTGAATAAAGAATACTTTCATCTTGTAACATATCATTAAACACGTCTCCCAGGAGCACATTTTAAGCCATGCTACATTTTTTGAAATTTAGAAAAATGGGAAGGTATTTTTAAAGTTGTCAGTCTAGAAATGAGTGCTTCAGAGGTTAAGGTACCAAATCAAGCAAAGGAACAGAGAATGGAAACAGTAGAGTTTGAAAAAACAACAAACTATCTAGCAAAAGGTTTGACTCTCTTGGCTATGAACGGAAAGTGAGACTTTAAAAGGAAGCACTGAGAAGAGATCCCAGTTGTTGATTTATTGAAATATTTCCCATGTAGTCTGGGTTTTATTCATGAAGTCTCTGCCTACACCTATGACTTCAAGATTTCTACCTACTTCTTTTCCAGTAGATTTAGTGTTTCTGTTTTAGTATTTAGATCTTTGATCCAGTTTTACTTTAGTTTAGTGCATGGTGATAGACATGGGTCTAGTTTTAGACTTCAGCATGTCAAGAGCCAATTTTTCCAGGGAAAATATTAAAGAGGATATCTTTCTTCCAGTAAACATGTTTGGCCCTTTTGTTAAACATAAGGTGGCTGAGTGTGTTTGTAGCTGTATCTGCATCTTCTGATCTGTTCCACTGGTCTTCAGGTTTGGTTCTGCTCCAGAATAAGTAAAAACATCATACCACAGTGATATATATGCACACATGTGTATAGCAGCACAGTTTGTAATAGCTAAATCTTGTAAACAACCCAAATGCCCATCATCCATGCAAGTTTATGATGGTGCAAATGGAATATGCATTTACTAGAACTCATATTCTGAATTTTGAATTCTGATCCCTTCCAAAGCTATGTGGACCACGGCTGTGATCAGTGGGTTCAGTCAGTCACACAAACGTGTGGGTGCACAGAGCACTCTGTGGTCTCCTGCACTGCTGAGCTATCACAGTAGCCTGGATGGGTTAGATGCATTATAAACTTTTAACTTTTTTTTTACTTTTAATTTTTCAACTGATGATGGCTTTCTCAGCATATACCAAACCATACTTTGCAGAGTATCTGTATTTTGAAAAGAAATCATGATGCATGAGTTGGCAATGAAAGGATGAATAATAAAGTGAGGCAGTGATCCACATGGCAGTTGATAGGGACAAGAACTGAGGCAGATGCAGTGGAACAGAAAGGAAGACAAGTTAAAGGAATTCTTAGAGGCCTGATGATCAATTCTACATAGACCACATAAAGTCCTGGGCATTGCCTTTGGTGCTGTCTCCTTCGCATATGATTGGGAGAATCTTATGCTATTAATGAACAAGGAAAACCAAAATACATCAGACTAACTCAGATCACATTACTTCAATCTCAAACCCTTCATAACTTTCCATTGGAGTCAGAATAAATTCTCTTCCCTTTGCTCAATGTACTCCAGTAGCAGTGGGTTTTTGCCTTGTTTTCTAATATCTCAAGCCACTCATATGTCAAGTTCATTGCATTGGTTATCTCTATCTGACATTCTAATGACCTTATCTACTCATTCAGATTTTTGCTCTCAAATTGCCACCAGAGAAAGCCTTTCTCTAAAAGTACTGTCTAGAATATGTAAGTACCACTCATTCTCATCAAAATCATGCATTTTCAGTATTGAGGTAAAATTTACAAACCTTTAAATTTGCTATGTTAAGTGAATGATTCAGTAGTTTTAGTATATTTAGAATATTATGCAAGTGTCACTGTTACGTAATTTAAGAACAATTTCATCATACCAGAAAGACCCCAAACCCATTGGTAATCACTTCCCGCCCCAGCACCACCAGCCTCTAGCATCCACTTCCTCTCTCTATTCATTCATTTATTCTGGATCTTCTATGAAATTTTTTTTTTTTTGTACTGGGGCTGGAACTCAGGACCTTGCGCTTGCCAGGCAGGTGCTGCACCACTGAGCCACATCCCCGGCCCTTCCATATAATTGAAGTCATGCAATGCATCCTCTGTTTTCTGACTTTTTCACTTTGCATAATGGTTTCAAGGATGATCCTTGGTGTGATATGTTTAGTTCTTCCCATTTCTATTTCAGAATAATGCGCCATTGTAACATCCCATTTTATACAGCATTCAACATTTAATGGATATATGTGTTGTTTACATGTTTTGCTATTATAAATGATGAATATTTGTGTACAAGTTTTATGTGAATAAGTTTCTCAATACTCCTGAGTATAATCACAGAAGTAGAATTGCTAGGTCATATAATTATGCTTTATCATTTAGAAAGTTGCTGAAGTGTTTCCCACAGAAGCTGTGCCATTTCATATGGTTATCAGAAGTATATAAAGACTGCAGTATTTCTACACCCTCCTCATTCCTACTATTGTCTGTTTTTCAATTATTGTCACCCTAGTGGCAATGAAATGGTTTTGATTTGTTTCTCCCAAAAGACAATGGTGTTGAGCATACTTTCAAATACTTCTTGCCTATTCTCACCTTCTTAAGAGAAATAGTTCTTCAAGTCTTTTTCTCATTTTTTCATTAGGTTCTTATTTTACTGTCAAGCTGCAAGTGCTGTTCATACATTCTAGACACTAGTCTTCTGCAGCATATCTAAGGGAGTCAGGTGATGGAAGGGCAAGGACATATTTAGTGAATCCAAAAAGTGTGTGTTATAGATGAGCGATGTCCATTAGGGGAGATCATGACCTCCGTCGTGTTCCGCTGAAAGGTTAGGATTATTTTAAAGGACTTAGGAATAACACTCTAAAAGCTCCAGGCGGAATTGTTCTGAAGAAACAATGATATTCAGACTATTGAACCAATGAAACCTTTCTTTATGGCTAAGCATAATGTCTTAGTGGGGCACTTGCGGAAGGACAAAAGGTACTCTCAAAAAACTGTCTTTTTGTTCCCACTGCCCCTCTAATAAATCTCTACCCCTAGTTATCTCTACTCATCACTCCACTCCACTCACTTCACTTCTTTGCTGTTACTTAAAGATTACATATCTCGTCCTACAAGTCTTTTGCATGTTCTGTTCTCTTTGTAGAATGATCTTTCTATCTGTCTGTCTGTCTGTCTGTCTACTTAACATCTATCTAAATGAATGTCTCTCCCACTCAATTCAGGTCTTTAGTATCTGAAATTTTATCCCTTCTTCAATTGTTCATTGTTTTAATTTTCTTCAGTATGGATTTTCATGTATCATACTTGCATATTATTTATTTATAGTTTGTCTCTCCCACTAGAATGTAAACTCCATGAAAGGAAGAAATTTTGTCTATTCTGTTTGCTACTGTGGACCATTGTATTTGGAAGAGTTCTTGGGTTATGCTAGGTGCTCACTAAGTATCTCTTAAATAAAAGAACGGTAAGCTATATGGGGCAGGACTGAAGGGCTGAGTCAGAAAGTAAAATTTCAGACTATTCACATTATATATTTTTTATTTTCCCCATGGTTTTGCTTCAATTTGTGTAATTTTCCCTGATCTATATTTATATTTGATGACTCCTGAGTTTTCTATCTAGGGGTTTTGTATGGACATAGTTGGCCATGAACTGGTATATGCTGTATAGAGTTGAAATTAAGTACTCATGGAAGATAAAAAAAAAAAAATAGAACCCAATACTCATAGATATTTAAGGAGTGTATTGGATTTCTCCTATTACTCTGAACGTAACTAGATATTATACAGATCTTATGGGATGAGATGGCCTCACTTAACATTTGAGTAATTTAAAACATTTATCATACAGTGCAGATTATCTGACTTTATCATCACAACATTTATGAAATGTTTTTCATTTGACTATACTATGGTTTCTAGGTAGGGAGTTTCACCATTAGTAAAGAGCTGTAAGTCATTATTAATTATAATAAATATACCTCTGAGATTTTTCTTTGTTATTGTTGCTGACAATAATTGTGATAATAAAAATAGCTAGCACAATGCTGTACGAACTGCAGGGCACATTTGTAATTGATTTACTCATGTTAATTTATTTAACTTTTACTGCAATGCTGTAAGTTACTTACTATTGTAATGCTCTTTCTAGAGCATTAGAAAGATGAAGTCCTTGTCTCAAAGTCACATAGGTGAGACAGGATCTATGTTCAAATGCAAAATGTCAAACTTTAAAATCTATATATTTACTTATTTTACTATTTCAGCAAACATTCTTGAATTATGCCCTGTAAAGTGTCAGTAATCGTATAGTTATGCAGTTTCTCATTTTGATGGATATAACTTCACAAACAAATATGAAGTTAACTATGATTTATCATATTAAATAGGTACCCTTTACTGCAAAGTAGCTAAACTTTTGCAGGAATAGCTTTTCAATCTTATAAAGAACGTTTTATATATTTTGTATTAAAATTATGTTATCCTTTAAACTTTAATTATTACTAATCATGTTAATAACATTTCAAATATTATATAGTTCTTAAATTTCAGAAATTAAAAACATTACTGTGCACATTTAAACCATAGTGAGATATCACTGTCATATATGTTAGGATGGTTATAATAATAGTGAAACAACAACAGAATGTTAGCAAATACTGGTGAGGATATGGAGAAATTTGAACTCAGACAGAAAATGTTCAATCGTACAAATGTTATAAAAAACACCGTGGTATTTTCTCCAAAAATTAAAGAAGTAACAAAAGTAAGACTTAGACATTCATAATGAACAAAATCAGTATATTAAAGAAATGTTTGTTGCAGCAGTATTCACAATAGCCATAATATAAAGGCACCGATGTGTTTATTGTTGATTGGGTAAATAGAGAAAATGGGATCTGACTGACGTTTGCAAAAACGTGAAAGAAGCTAGAGAACACTATATTATGAACATGATAATGACATGAAACAAACAAGGAACAGAAAAACAAATACTGCATTCCTTCTCTTATAGGGTGTATCTAAAGTGGTCAAACTCATTGGTGCAGGGAGAAGAATGTATTGTTTTACTAGGAGTCTTGGCACTTGAATGTATCACCTATGAGGGTGCATTTTTTCAGTATTATTTTTTATCATGTCAGTATCAGAGTAATGTCTGTGTTAGAAGCTGATTTATAAAGCTTTTTTCTGTTCCTATGTGCTGCTAAGTGTATATATCATCAAAATTATATTTTGAAGCATAAATCACAGTCTCTTAATGTGAGTACTATGGCATTTTGGACTAACTCTGATATCTGCTGCCATGTAACTTTAAGGTGGTTATCAGCACCACTGGCCTTTAAGGACTACATGTCAGCAGTACTCCAACCCCAGATGTGACAACCAAAGCTGTCTCTGGACAATGCCAGATGTCCCCTGGTTCACAAAATCCACCCTCCCCCCCCACAACACATGTGTGCACTGCTAAGAAGCAGTGGTATAAAGGAATTCTGCTAGTAAGTTCCTGAACCTGGAGACTTTTTATAAATTTTTTTTTATAAGAAATTGAGCTCAGGACCTTGTGCTTGCTAGGCAGGTGCTGTACCACTGAGCTATATCACTGGCCCAACTTCTTGTAAATTAATTATATTCTTTATTATTTTAATTATACAAATTTATGGCGCAAAGTGTGATAATCTAATACATATATGAAATACATATATCTAATACATATATGAAATATATTGATCAAATTAGAATTTGTAATGATCAATTTAGAAGTGGCAACTTTTCCATCTCCTGATTATTAAAGATTTTAATTAACATGTAATACTTGTATGGATCTGTGGGGTCCAGTGTGTTATTTCAATATATGTGTACATACTGTAACAGTTAGGGTTCCCAAGAAGCACAGAATCAATAGGAAATACAATTACTCAAGGAGATTTATAGCACCTGAGGCTGGGGAGTCCACAGTGCCTTCTCTGATATCAGAGAAGAATGTGGCCACCTGCATACTGGGCAGCTGGCATATCAAGTAGCTGCCAAGTTCAACAAGATGGAAGCTGCAGAACAGGAGAGGTCAAAGATGCCGCAGCTCCAAGGCCAGAGTCCCCAGTCTCAGTTTGCATTGAAAAGGTCGATAGTGGAGCCCTGAGGCTAAGCTCCAAAGACAAGGGCAGCAAAGGATGCACCTGCTCAAGAATAACGGAGTTTGAGGCCGGGGATATAGCTCAGTGGCACGGTGCCTGCCCAGCAAGCACCAAGTCGTGAGTTCAATTCCTGATACCCCCCAAAATAAAAAATAAATGAATAAATAAAAGAATAATGGAGCTCTTAAGAATGGACACACATCTTTCTTCTTTCTGCCGTTTCAGTCCATCCATCCCACAAGTCTGTTGGCGCATGGGACCTACGGTTGTGGCAGGGCTTCCTCTCTCAGTTGGCTGCACCACATGTCAATCATCCGCAGACACACCCAGAATTGTGCTTTACTATCTTCAGGCATGTGTTACTGCAGTCAAGTTGAAATAAAACAATCAGTGCTCACAAATATGTACTGTTCCATTCATAATATTTAATCTTTCCATTTCCTTATCTTTACTTAGGGTTTGAAACCTTCAAGTGCTTCTCCTCGACTTAATCATAAAATATATACAGTAATGCGATGTTATGAATGATAGTGACACAACTGTGTTTTGGAATACTAAAATGTCATCCAGCTAAATGTGTTCTATACCCATCATACAATATCTCTTTTCCCTTTCTTCTTCCTATCCCCTAGTGAGCACTATTCTACCTTCATATTCATGGTTCTAGCATGCACATATAAGCGAATGTGTAACATTTATCTCTCTATGTCTGGATATTTTACTGAACATAACGTCCTGAGCCAGCAGTCTTTTGAAGACGATTATCTTTAATAGAATTTCCTATTACTTTCATAATTATCAGTCTTCCCAAATTTTCCAAGTTTTCTATTTTGTGCTAATGCTGGTAGCTCTTAGATTGTTATGAAATATTTATTTTCTCAAGAGTTTCTTAAATATTAATAAAATATCCTATATTATTAGCAATATCTTCATTCCTATTTCCAATTTGCATGTTAATTTCCCCCCCTTTTTTTTTATTTGTCAGGTGTTTGCCTATTTCATTGTCTTGTTATGCTTTTTTTTTCATTTCCCAAAGTCATTTTCTGATTTCTTACTATGTATCAGATATCTATACAGTATGGATCCAGCATCTACTGTGCAATGGTAATGAGCTAATTTCAGAAGACAGAGATGTGCAAACCTATAGTCACACTAATGATAAATGTTAAGAGAGCAGCATATACTGGGTACCATCAGAAGATAATGAGGGCAACTTAATATTAACACTGGGGTGAAAGAGGGCCTACCAGAACCGTGAGGTGAGGATTTGCAGCAACATGCTCTTAGATTTGACTATGTTGGACTCCTGATAAATGTCTTAGAAATTCTAAAGTAGGGCAGAGGAACATGGGAAGATTATGACGACGGGTTCTGTGTTAGTGTTGTGAGTGGTGAAGGCATTTCAGGTGGGGAAAACCGCAGAAATAGTCTTAAAATTAAAACTCAAGAAAGTCTCTTTTCATGTGTGAAAGAAAAACTGCTGTATTTTAAAATCTCTAGGATGAGTGACAGGCATACGTGCATGCTGTATGGAAATGAGGACAGGGAAGCAGTTAGAGGGCAAAAACATCAAAGTCCACTTTCAATCACACTTACTCATTATATGTCTGCGCGTATCGTGCACTTTCTGACTCTTCTCTTCCCTTTATGACTCGCCCTTTTTGAAGTCTTACATTCATTTACATAACTGGAGGGATTTTGCTGGTGCCTGAAGAAATCTGCTATTAATGTCAAAAAAGTGTTCCACACCCCTTAGCATAAGTGTTATGGTCATTGTACATACGTTTTCCAAATTACTTTTATGAGGAATGGCAGGTCTCCCTTTGGACCCATCTGATTCCTGGCACGAGTCACAGTCCTGCTAGGCAGTATGCACCGGTGGGAGTAAGTCAAGGTCAAGATCACCGAAGAGGAACAGGAGGAAGTGATAATGTTGTGAAATGAATCTGAGCTAAGGATTTGGCTTCTTTTTATCTCTCTAGAAATTAGAATGGCTTGTCTTGTGATCTGGAAATCTGTGCAGTGCTTTTCAAGTTACGTTTTGTACTATTGTTTCCAAAATTATAAGGTGACTTTTGAAGTTCTTTGCTTGTGTTCATGTTCCTAAGCAGAATAAAGAGCTAGGCCAGAAACAGTGGCTCTAATCTAACTAACTTTTACTAGGGGAATCTGTGATGCAAAGCACGGAAGTCATCAAAGCTCTGTGCCAAGAACTAAAAGCACTTGCTGACCATTTAGCTATTTAAAGAATGTGGCCTATATGCAATCTGTGTGGCACTGTCCAGCAGGTTCTGATTTACACCAACAGCCCCTGGTGTTTAAACAAGCACACTTGTATTTTTAGAGGTCTTTTCCATCTTGTAGGACATCTTCCAGGGCAGTGATTCCTCATTCATTCTTCCGTACAACACAGCAGTTACTTACGCTGGGAAGCTGCCTCTGATTTCTTTCTTTCACTCCAGGGAGAGTTTGCCATTCCTGAAATGACTTTCAGTATAAAGTTATGGGTGATTAAAAAAGAAAAACCAAGTCAAAGAATGATCTTACTTTATCTTTCCTATGTAAGGTTGGAATAGTCTTTTTTTTTTTTTTTACAAGATTTGCCTCCACTGTAAGTAATTACATTCCTATCTTCTTGAGCTTGTCTTATGGTGTGGTAATGTTTGTTCATTTATCTTTCTGAGGAATTAAGACCATTATTGAAAGAGAGAATCGTGATATTAATTCTTGCAGGTGAATGCCTAGCATGCTTACTATCAAGTGTTTTGGGGAAGACCGACTGCTGCTCTTTTTGCCTATTTGCCTGACATCTACATAACTGCCCCATGTTGTTCAGGCTTTGATGTTAATGGAAACTTTTCCTTCAGCTTAGGGTAAAGACTCACCCTTTGCCATTTTAAAGCACTAGGTGTTTTCTTTCAAATAAAATCTATTGCAGTGCATTATCATTTTCTTTTCTATAGCTGTTTCCTCTGATCTTTTGAGGGCACAGGTTGTCATCTTTGTATCTTCAAGTCATTTCACTGTTTGAAGGTTCATTGCCTCAATTATTCTGTGGAAAAAAATCCTTCTTCTGTCTGCTGCAGGGGCTTGGTGCATAGAGTGATATTTAAATAAAATAATGGCTGGGAAACTTACAAATGACTTTCAGTATAGTGTTATGGGGGATTAAAAAAGAAAAATCAAGTCAAAGAATGATCTTACTTTGTCTTTCCTGTGTAAAGCTGGAATTGTCTTTTTTTCTTTTTAACACGATTGAACAATCCTTTTGATGGTGAGACAAAACACACAGACATTGTCCTAGAGAAAGGTGGAACACTTTGTTTCTTGTGTTTCTTTTAATGAGAGAAGGCTGCTAGCCAGGGGCACACATGCATCTGGGCATGGGGAACAGCTGAAGCTTTAGGGGAAAGTTTCTAAGTGGCAAGCAGGTAGGTTTGGCATGGTTTTGCAAATTTCCTGTATATTCTCTTATTTAAATACACTTTCTCCTATTGCTGTCATAAGGGCTCTGCCTAGTTGTCTGGTACCTGGCCCTGAGACAATTAGAATGAGGACATAATGTTCCAGATTTTCTTTTCTTTTTTTTATTTTAAAAATGAAAGGAGGAAAACATTAACAGACAGACAACCTTTTACAAAATAGCAAAAGAACGGTACAGACAATGCGGAGTTACAAACAAAGTGGTAGGAAATTAACAATGCTTGTTGTATTACCTATTGATATCTTCAAAGTGGTTTCTCATGGAAACAGATAGAGACATGCAATATTGAACAATCAAGGACTCATTGACAGTTTCTTTCAACAAAGAAATAGAAGACTGTAGAACAACTATGTTAGCTATCCTGTATATACGTACATACAAAATTTCTCCTTCTTTCCCTTCTCTTTTGCCACATCCCAGTTGCCCTTTACCCCTGAGCATTTTCCTATCATTTCACAATGTCTGTAATACCTCCGAGTTTATTTATTTATTTATTTATTTTTTTGGTTTTTCTCCGGTACCAGGAACCGAACTCACGACCTTGCGCTTGCCAGGCAAGTGCTTTGCCGCTGAGCTAAATCCCCAGCCCCTACCTCCGAGTTTAAATTACCTCTTTTAGGTGAAAACCTGAGACTAAGTAGCGCTTCTCAGAGGTCACCCAGGGGCAAACCTGATCAACAGGAAAACTAGGGACACTAGTGGCCTTTGCTGTGCAGCTGCTGAAGAGGGAAACTGAGTTTTCTGCATCCAGTAACAAACATGACAAAACAAAGAACTAAAACAATCCCAGAACTCTACCCCATTCAGAACAAGTCCAGGAGACATCGACATAGGAGAACTTGGTGAACACATGCCTGAAATAGCTGAAATGATTGCAGTGGAAGTAAAGAAACAACTCCATAAGGCCATAGAAGAGATGAAATCAGAAATAATGTTCCAGATTTTGAGAGGGTGATAAGGAAGGGAGCGTGGACTTAGCTGGCTATTACTACTCCAGCCACTATCAGAGATGAGGCCCTTTTCCTTCTCTACCTGTCCTGTAGGCAATGCAGCGTTCAAATCCCAAGTATGATAATATGTCTTGGGGCTATTCCCTATCTTACTGTCGTAGGTTGTTTCTCCAGGGAAAGGAGTAGGTCCACACAGCAGGTTTACTGACAGAAAATGAACTCAAAAGCAGTACCTTCAAGGAAATGAGAAAGCATGATGAACGAAGGGAGAATTTAAACCTTGATATGGATTTAATCAGGCTTCAGGTACCCCACAGAGACCTACAGTCCTGGCCCATTGTCCTGAATTAAGGCAAGGAGGTCAAGACTCCTTGTTCTCCTGTACATAAAAATTATTACATGTATGCTGTTGCCAGGGAAAAGTACAACTTTTCAGAAGTGGACTTCTTTTGGTCAAGGTCAAGTCTCAGAGTAGGACTCTGCTGTGAACTAATAGCAAACATAACTCCTGGACATGGGGAAAAAGTGATTTGCTACTGATGGAAATATCTCCATAAAGCCCTGTTCGGTGTACTCCAGTTTTTAAAAAAGGGAGTAGTCTATGATTATAGATTGTATTGTGGTTAAAGATACTTTATTTTCCAGCCCAGTTTTTCAGGACTACATTTTAAAACAGAATGAACCATTTAATGGTATTTTTTTTCAGTCAATAAATATTTATGGAATGCCTACTATGCTAGGCGCTGGGACAAGCACTGTGAGTGGAGCTATAAACACTGCATTTGAAAGAATAAAATCAGCCCCTTCAGTCCCGCCAGATGGAGACTGGGAAGTAGACTCATCCCTGACTTTGAATTTCGTCATTATAAACACTATTTTGAAAGCTTCAGCTGCATCATTGTATGGTTAAGGAAAAGGACATAAAGAAGTGTACGGCTCAGCAACCGTGTTATTTCACATTACCAATTGATAAAAAAAAAAATCTGAAAGGGAATTAGGTATTAAGGCAATGAAGAGAAGGAATTAACACTTTTCTGCATACGATAATGATTTGGCTTCAGTGTGAGCGAGGCAGTCTTGCAAATCATGAGGGAGTTGATCATTTGAGACTGCACTATCGTTTAGAATTAATGATTGCCTTTTTCCTTTTCTTTGGTTGGTTTTATTAAAGTAAAATTTGCATATAATACGTTTCACCAACTTTAAGTGCACAATTTGATGATCTTTGAAAAATGAATATAGCCATGTAACCACAACCAACATAAAGTCATGGAGCATTTGTATCACCCTCTAAATTTCTCTGTGTGTCTTTGCCTTTTACCCACCCCACAGTGATCACATTCTGTCACTGTTAGTTTGCTTCGTCTATAATTTCAAATTAATAAGACTATACAGCACATAAACTTTTGTGTTTCATTTTTCTTTCTTTGATCTTCACCAACTAAATGTGTACACAAATATCCACTGCCGCTTTGTTCATAATAACCCCAAACTGCAAACAAGCTCGATGTCCAACCACTGGCAAGAGAAGAAAGACACTACTGTACGTCATACTCCTACAGCAGAATACTACTCACTGGTGAAATGGAACAGACTATTGATTAACACAATGAAACTCTTCTATTTTACACATGTAGTAAGTTATATTTTTCTTGACTGATAAGTTGAATTCACAGGCTAAGAGAAAAGGAACTGTGAATGTTTTGATGCAGTTCTATGTTAGAACAAAGTCTTAGATCATGAGCAAACAAGAAGTGACAAATAATTATATCCCTTAGTTTTCCTATGAGAAATAACTTTTTGCTATTTCCATCCTCATATTTATGATTTACCTTGATTACAGTCAATATCTACTGTTTGTAAGTTAACTTGAGAAGCTTATTGAAGAGACAATTTGACAAATGCAAAAATCCCATCTAAAGGTCTGAGATTGCACAGTGATTTTGAAGGTGAGAGTGGGTAAAGCATTTTGAAAATTGATTTGTTTATCACAAGAATCATAAATATAGTCATACATATTGACTCAGTTTACTCATAAAACTATTTTATGAAAAAAAATAATTCCAAATTCTTATTCTTATAATGCATTTTATCTGTTTTATTTTATTTTTAATTAATATAATTTATTATGACAATTTTGTGTTTACAGAAAGATTGATGAAAAGTATAGCATTCCCATATACTATATTTACACCCTCAGGTTCCTCTATTAACATCTTCCATGTGTATAGCACATTGCTCACAATTGATGAACAAGTATTGTTCTTTTTTTAAAAAAGAGAATAAATAAAAACCAAAATAAAAACAACATAGACAAAAGCAAAACACAAAAACATTAAAAACTATACAGGCTTTCAAGAAAAAATGATAGAAATTAATAGTGGTTTTTATATTACAATCTATTTTCTTTTTGTGGTACAGAGAATTGAACCCAGGGCCTTTGCATTGAAATATATCTCCAGGCCTTCTTTATATTTTGAGACAGAGTCTCACTAAGCTGCTTAGCTGACCAAGCTGAGCTCAAACTTCCATTCCTCCTGCTTCACCTCAAGCCCTGGCATTCACTAATTTTTCCACAATCTTTATAATTTTGCATTTTCCATGTGACATATACTTGATATCATACAGTGTGTATTTTTTTGGAATTTTTTTTCACTAAATGATATGCTTTTAATGATTCTTCATACCTTTTGACAGCTTGATTACTTGTTTGTTATTAGCACTGAGTATCATTCTATTATCTGCTTATCTCATAGTCTGGCAATGCAGCTATCAAAGCACTTCATACTTCTGCCACTTTAGGGTAATGACGAAGAAAACTAAGAAAATTTGTGTGCAGATTTTTGTATAGAGTTGTGTTCAACTTACTCGAGTAAATACCTCAGAATAGAAATGCTAAATACTACAACTCAGATAATCTTTACATTTGTAAGAAACTTCCAAGCGGTTGTGAATATTATTTTACATTCCCTCAAGCAGAGAAACAAATTCCTGTCTCTCCACATCCTCAAAAACATTTGCAGTTGCGGTTTGGATTTTAGCCACTCTACTAAGTGTGTAGTGGGAGCTCATTGCTGTAATTTGCAGTTCCCTAACAACATATGGTATTGAATATCTTGATGTGGGTTTATATGCCATCTGTATATCTTCCTTATTAAGGTATCTGTTCAAATCCTTTGCGTTTATTTTAATAGAGCTCTTTATTTTCTTATTGCTGACTTTTATGTGTTCTTTGAATATTTTAGATCCTAATCCTTTATCAGTTATGTGTTTTTTAATGTCTTTTGTTTTGATATTAGGATAATTCTGCCTTCATAGGAACTTTTGGGAAATGTTCCCTCTGCTTATTTTTTTAGAAACATAGGGTAGAGAATTGTTCTCATTTCTTCCATAAATTCATATTAGAGATCATCAGTGAACCCATGCAGGCCTGCTTCTTTGTTTCTTGGAAGTTCATTAATTGTTGATTTAATTTTTTTAATAGATACAGGCCTCATGTGAGATTTGAGAGTTTCTTCAAATAATTGGTACATTTTACCTCAATTATCAGATTTGTGAATTGTTTCCTCTACTAGTTATTATCTAATTTCTTCTCATTTTTTGGATTTAGTTTGCTCATATTTTTCTAGTTTACTGTTAATATAAATTGTTTTGCATATTTTTTCATTTCTAATCTATGCCTTTAATACTCTAAATTTTCTTTTAAATGCTATTTTCACTGCATCACAAAATTTTAAAAATACATTACTTATAAAAATAAAGGCATTTTATATGTACAACATTATGTTTAATGTCTGTGTGTGTACATATGTGTGTATTGCATGTATGTGTTTTGGGCAATGGATAAAGGTAGCTCATTAACATATACATTACCTTACAAAGTAATCATTCTTTATTGTGAGGAAAACACAAAATCTACCCTCTTAGCATCAGTCAATATACTATATCTTTAACTGTCATCACAATGTAGTACAATGGATTAGTTGAAATAATTCCTTTTATTTAACTGAAATTTTATATCTTATGAACAACATCTCCTCAGTTCTCAGCCACAACTGTTAAACAACATTTCGGTCTCTAGTATGGGATTAACACTTCTAGATTGCACATGTAAGAGAGAATATATGGTATTTGTCTTTCAGTGCCTGCCTCATTTCACTCAGCATAATGTCCTCCAAGCTCATCTGTGTGGTCTCAGATGACAACGATTTTGTTCCTCTTATGGATGAATAGTGTTCCACTCTCTGAATATACTACATTTTCATTTCCCATCCATTTATAAGCATTCAGCTTCATTCTGTGTTTTGGCTACTGTAAATAATGCCAGAGTGAATATGGTCATGCATATATATCTTCAGTTATAGATTTAGTAGTGAAATTTTTAGATAATAAGGAAATTAACTTTTTAGTATTTTTAGAAACCTCCGTGAAGTTTTCTGTAATGACTTGTACTAATTTATAGTCCCATAAACAGTTACAGGAGTTCTCACTTATGCATATCCTTATCCCTATTGATCTTCTATCTTCTTGATAGTAGGGATTCCAACATGAGTGATGTAACATCACGTTGAGTTTTAACTTTGGTTTTCCGTGATGGTTAAAGATGAACAATTTTTCATATACCTGTTAGACATTTGTATGTCTTTTACTGAAAAAATGTATTTGTGTTATTAGCTCATCTTTAAACAAGATTATTTTTTGTTGTAAAGTTGTCTGAGTTAATTATGTACTCTGGGTATTAACCCTTTATCAGATGTGTGGTTTGAACACATTTTTTCCCATGTAGATTGTCTTAGCTATTTTGATTGTGTCCTCTGTGGTGTAGAAATGTTTGTGTATGACACAATGCCATTTTCCATTTGTAAACTTTTGGTATTTTCAGAGAAATACCTCAAAAAATCATTGCCCAGATAAATATTGTGGAGTTTTTCCTATTATGGCTTCATTTAGTATTTTCACAATTTCAAGTTTTACACTGAAGACCTTAATCTACTTTAGGTTGGTTTTTGTATATGGTAAGTGAAAAGGATCTAATTTCATTTTTACATATTTATATCCAGTTGTAATAAGAGTATCATTGAAAACTGTTCCCTCCCCAATGTGTATTATAAACACTTTTGTTAAAAATCAGTTGACTATAGATATGTGAATTTATTTCTGGTGTTTTTACTATGTCCCATTAGTTTATGTGTCAGTTCTTGTGATAGTACCATGCCTTTTGGTTAGTATAGCTTTTTTTCTGTGGGAAATTTTGAAGCCAGGTAGCATAATATCTGCATCATTAGTTTTATGCTCAACACTGTTTCATTTATTCAATGCCTTTTGTGGTTGTATATGAATTTTAGGATTACACTTTCATTTCTTTGATAAATCTCATTGTGATTTTGAAATGGATTTCACTGAATCTGAAGATCATTTTGCATAGTGTAGATATTTGTATTAGTCAGCTTTTCAGTTGCTGGACAAAATACAAGACAACTACAACTTAAAGGAGGAAAGGTTTAATTTGGCTCACTGTTTAAGAGATTCACTCCACTGTCAAGTGACTCCAAAGCAGAAGCACCATGGCAGAAGGGCATGATGGAGCAAAGCAACTTAGCTCATGGTGCCCAGGAAGCAGAGCACAGAAATGGTGCCAGAGAGTAACGGGCCAAGAATTCTGTGTAGAACCCAAGTCATGCCACAGTGGCCCACCCAGATACATCCAAGAGTAAACTCTCTTAGTCCCCAAACAGCTCACAAACAAATCAAATTAAATATAATCTTAATACTTAAAAGTATTAATTGCTCCAATTCGTGAATATCTAAAATATTTCAGTGTTCTTCATTTTTTCACCAAAGTTCTATATTTTCCAGTGCAGATCCTTTAGTCTTTATTAGTTTTATTCCTGAGTGTATTACTATTAAGCTTTCATAAATGGGATAGCTTTATGATGTCTACATGAGATTGTTTATTGTTAGTGTATACTACTACTGTCAATGTAAATGATACTAATTTTTATAAATTACATATTTTGCAAATTTATTGAATTTTTAAATTAGTTACAGTAGTTGATTGGTAGTATCTATTTATCCATCTATCTATCTATCTATCAATTTTTTTTGTACTAGAAATCAAACTCAGGACCTTGCACTTGCCAGGCAGGCGCTTATGCCTCTGAGCTATATCCACAACCCATATCTGTCTATCGCCTATCATGTCACCTATAGAGACAGTTTACTTCTACTCTCTGATTTGTGTGTCTTTTATTTGTTTCTCTTGCCTAATTCATCCGGCAAGGGATTCTAGTGCTGAAAGTATGCATTTGGTCCTCTTCCTGATCTTAGAATGGAAGCCTTCAATTTTTTGTATTATTACATTAGCTGAGGTATTGTCATATATGGATTTAATTTTGTTGGCAAATTTTCTCTGTACCTAATCTTGTGAGAGATTTTTGTCATGACGTGATTTTTAATTTTGTTACATGGTTTTTCTGCATCAATTGAGGTGATTATGTGGATTTTGTCCTACTTTCTTTTAATAAAGTTATGTCATATTTTTAGACTTGCATATATTGACATATCCTTTCATCACAGGAATACATTCCATTTGATCATGGTGAAAGATTTTTAATTTGTTATTGAATTCAGTTAATGAGTAATTTTTGAGGATTTGTGCTTCTATAATAATTAAGAATAGTGTTCTTTAATGTTTTTTATTGTTTTGTTTTTGTCTGCCTTTCATAACATAGTAATGCTGGCTGCATTGAGGTTTAGAGTATTTTTTATCTTTTGATTTTTATCCAATAGATTTGAAAAGACTGATTCTCCTTCTTTTTGAATATTTGCTACAGCTCAGTGGTGAAACCATTGAGCCCTAGGATTTTCTATGGTAGCAGACTTTCTATTACTGACTTACTCTCCTTACTCAGTATTGGTCTGTTCAGGTTTTCTATTTCTTCATGACTCAGGTGTGATATGTTGTGTGCTTTTAGGATTTTATCCCTGTTGTCTAAGTGATTCAATACGTTGGTATATAATTTATTCATGTAGTCTCCTTTGAGCCTTTGTACTACTCTGCTATCAGTTGTATCTAATATGTTCTCTTTCACATTTGTCATATTTATTTTATTCTCTTTTTTCCCACATATTCCAATTAAGTCCTTGTCCATTGTGATTGTTTATGTGAAAAAAACCGCTGGCTAGTTTCACTATCTTTTTTAATACTGTTCTAACAACTATTTCATTTACTTCTGCTTTGAACTTTATTATTTATTCTGTTCTACTAACTTTGGACTTAGTCCATTTTTTCTAATTTCTTGAGACATCACATTACTATACCTTATCTATTTGAGATTTTTTCTGTTTTGAAGTAGGCATTTATTGCTATAACCTTCACTGTTTGAGCTGCAGTTGCTGAAATACATAGGATTTTGTATATTATGTTTGTATTTCTTTTTATATTTTTGTGAGACAGGTTCTTGCGATGTAGTACAGGATTGCCCTTAAGTCACTATGTAGCCCAGGCTAGCTTTAAACTCCTAGCAGTCCTTCTTTCTCAGCCTGCTGAGACTGGGATTACAAGTGTGTGCCATCACATCCAGCTCAGTATATTTTTAAATTTGCACTTTTATTTCTACATTGGTGCATAAATTGTTCAGGAGCATCTTGCTTACTTTGCATGTATTTGTAAATTTTCTGAAATTCCCCCTTACTGATTCATTGTTTTACAACTTTGTATTTAGATTTCCATCTTCTTAGACTTGGTAAGTTTTGTTATGAGGTTCAAAATATAATGTATGCTAAGAATATTCTACGACCACACAAAACAAACACATATTGTATTACTATTGGAAAGAATGCTAGTTGTATGCTTGTTAGCTTAATCTGGACTAAAGTGTATTTTAGGCTCAAATTTCATAAGTTTTCTGTCCAGATGACCTGTCCATTCCTGAAAGTGAGTCATGGAAATCCCCTACTGTTATCGTTTTACATTCTCCCAAATCAGACCCATTATCTCCTTTATATACTTAGGTTCTCTGGTGTTAGGTGCATAAATATTTATAATTGCTATATCCTGCTGATAAATTACATGTTTATCATTATCTGTTTTATCTTTCTCTTGTGCGTTTGACTGAAAGTCTCTGTTATCTGATGTAAGTGTAGTTACTTCTTTTCTCTTTTGTTTTGTATTTGTGTGGAATATCTTTTTCTACCACTTGCTTTTCAGTTTCTGCCTTTACAAATGAGAAGAGTCTCTTCTAGGGATCAGATGGGTAATTTTTCATTCAGGCAATATGTATTTTGATTATATATTTTATTCCATTTATATTGAAGTTGCATTAATCAGCTTTTATATTGTTTAGACGTAATCTTAAAGCCTTGCAATTTAAAGAAGTTTAATTTAGCATGCAATTTCCGGGGATGATCTACATAGCCTGCAAGGCAAGAATATTAAGGCAGAAGTTCATGGTGGAACAAAGCTGCTTAGTTAGTGCTGACCAGGAAGCAGAGCTGCAGAGCAGCGCCAAAGAGGAAAGGTCGGTAACCAGACATAGATCCCAAGGTCATGCCTCCATGATACATCCAGGCACAGAATGTGGGTGGATTTCGTGGATGGATCCCAAAGGCAATTAGTTTGCTGCTACACTTCAAGGACTACAGAATAACTACTGATAAATAAATGAGATCTTACACATGAGTCTTCTCAATTATTTCTTGTTGTTTTGTAGATCTTTCCATCTTTATTCCCCTTTTATGGTCTTCTTTTTCTGATTGATTTTGCTCTAGTGATATAGTTTGATTCTTTACTAGTTAGCCTTTGCATATGTACTGCTTATTAATGTTTCATGGTAATCATGAGGTTTACAAAGTTTTCTGAATAGCCTATTTTAAATTGATAAAAACTTAATTTTGGTCACGAAAACTCCAATTTCACTGCATTCTTGTGCATTTTAAAATTTTGATGTCACTGTTTACATTCTTTTGTACAGTATAGCCCTCAATAAATTGTTATAGCTATTATTATTATTGTAATAGTTTCTTCTTTTAAACTTGGTATTAAAAATGCAAATTAATTACACATGAGAATTACAGCATTTGAATTAGTTTTCTGCTTCTTTTCCCTTTTTGTTTTCATGATCTTGTCACAGTCTTTGAATATTTGTTTTTCATTATATTACACTATATCTTTGCAGAGTGTTGTTTGTATTGAATTTTATTGGAGTATTTGTCTTCCTATTTTTGAATATTTACATGTCATCCAAAGTTGGAGAGTTTTGTAACACTTTTTAAATAAACTTTTGTCTTTTATCTTAGTATATCCCTATACTGCAAGTGTTGTCTCTCTTGATGCTATGCATAAGTCCACTGTTAAAGATTTTAAGGGTATAGTGTGCAACTATATTATGTTTTTGCTCTGTGAGCTGCTGTGCAGGGTAGTTAGGTAATTAAGTATATTGCATATCAGACTTGGGTCACCAGTAGAAAGACAATGAAAACCATATATGAAGAAACATTGGCATGGGTAATAGGGAATTATAATTTTTAAAACAATACCTGATTAAAACATCATTGGGTTAGAAATGAGCCCCCATATTGAAACTCTCAGGGTTGGAAAGCAGGGGAACTCAGAAGGGCAAAGTTTAAAGTTTACTTCTACAGGAGGGGGCAAGTGCACTCAGACAGGAGGCAGCTGGCGCTCTGATCATTGGAGAAGCACAATTTTTAAGTCCTCATGCATGGGAAGGAGGTATCCTTTAAATTCATTGGCTGAACTCAAAGGCTACAGTCTATTGCAGATGGCTACTTTAAATGGCATGAGAAGAGGAGCTGAGGGCTGCTGACGGAAGGAAGTGTGGGAAGGGAGAGTGTGGGGGGAGCACAAAGTCCTTGCTATTGATAAACTATCTTGGTCTGAATCTACGTTTCCAGAATTTAGACTGAAGAGACATTTCCCGTAATTTTAGCGTGTTCAGGAGGGGCAGCCTACAGTGGACTATAAGATGGTGGTATTCCTGTTTATATTTATATCCTTTGATAGAAAAGACAGGGCCACAGTTTCTCACAACTGAAAATGTGAGATTTAAGCAAGATTAGGTAGCAAGAATAGGGAATTGATATTGATCTATAAATTACATTATCAGGTTATATGAAATTTAATATTTTCAAGTCACTGTATTAGTTAATGTTAACAATGACCCAGGAAGTTAGAAAGTTTTGTACCTATTTTACCCTTGAAAGAATGGACACTCAAAGAAGTTATACAAGTTTTTCTAGGTCTCAAAATATTAGTAAATAGCTGGACAAGGAATCAACACATGGATATCTAATGACAACATTTTAAATTCTTCCTATTGTACAACTCTGTCTCAGATTTATAAATAGGTAAAAGTTTATAATTAGGTTATGTACTCTAAGATCTTGTTATGAGCTGAGTCATGTTCCTCTAAAATCCACATGTTGAAACTGTATACCCTAGTAGCTCAGAACATGATTACACTTGGAGAAAGAATTTTTCACAGAAAATTAAGTCCCACAAGGTCTTCCGGTTGGGCATAATGCAATCTGACTGGCTTTCTTAAAGGAAGAGTTTTAAACACATGAAAATATCAGAGGTGCAAGAACACATAGAAAAGAGCAGGTAAGACTGGAGGAAGAAATTAGCCGTCTACAAAGTCAATAAGAGATCTGAGAAGAAACCTTTCCTATTAACATCTTGATCACAGAATTGTGCTGTCCAGGATTTTGAGGAAATAGGTTTTTGTTCTTTAAGGCACCTAGTCTATGATATTTCATGACAACCTGAGAAAACTAGCAAAGATTCACAGTGGTGTTTCATTATGTTTGTTTGCATCTCTGATATGTTGTTCCTTCATAGAATTTCTGCTCAGATGCTTTGCCTTAGGCTGTTTATTTCACCTTATATTTGCCTTATCAGAATTCCTCATCTCACCATAACAGTTCTTTAACATAAAATGCTTTTTTATGTGTGAAATTTTCGACTACTTAGTCAAATTGGAAGCAAACTTGTGAAAGTTCTCTTTCACAACTCAAAGCAATTATCGTGAACCTTCTTTCTAGCACTGTGATCAGTGTTTTTGCCATTAAGACTTTGTGCTGGGCCCCTGAGAGACGAATGGAGAGTAATGCCTGCCTTCCTATGTGCAGAAGCAATTTGTTCTCACAATCCACCGAAGTCCTCTTATGTTTGCCTGCATATTTTGGGGGGTGGAGATACTCCCTGGTCCACTTTTTTTTTACTGGACTCTGGGGTGCTAGAGTTTTCTTCTAGAGGTGATGTATAGGTTCTTTCTGTCCTGAACAGATAATTCAATGAAACAAACATAAAATACGGCAATGTTTCACATTTATTAAAGGTAGGAAAAAAGCAGGCTCTGCAGAGTAAGTATGGGCCAAGTAAAATTAGGAAAAAGTGGATAAAAATATTTAAAACATATAACCTACAGCATAGGGTGGACTACCATGAAGAGATAAGAAAGCAAATGTTTAATGGTCACTATCCCTTTCTTCTATTTCCCAGACTAGCATCATGTCTAAGCCATTCTAGCAAAAACCTGCTTGAGTTCTTTCAAGGGTCCACATGCAGGACACTGGAAATAGTCCTTTACCTGTGTCTGGGGATTTTGTCACATCTAACTTTCTAGCTAGATTTAGCCACGCCGTACCTTTCTGTCTCATGATATTTCATTAATTTTAATGGACCTACTAAAAGTATTTAAAATTGGACTTTTGAATTTCATTTCCCACATTTGAAGGGGGAAAATAATAATGCTAGGTTCCCCCCAAATGCTCTTCATCAGAGCTTAGAAATCAATCATGAGTCCTCCCCTTACCTGGCTTACACTGAACTTTTAATATTCTTATTTAGTTTTAGAGCTCTGTGGGAGGCAGTGTATTGATCCATGCTGATTTCATCTTCAGGGCCAGCACTGGAACTCACAGCTTGGCCTCCCAGAGATCTTTGCACCCTCACCCAAAGTGACAATTACTTTCTGCAGTGTGGTCTGTGGGCAATGATTGGTTCATATGAGGGTTCAAAGGCCCAAGCCCCTTTCTTCTGTGTTGCAAAACTCTGAAAAGCTGCACATCCAAATTGAAGATATTTCTAGAATATTATCCCATTTGCAAAACAGTAAGGATTAGTCTCCTCTTGTTTCAGGGAATACTGCAGTGAGTCCCTAGTGTCCTGCAAGTTGTTTTGGTATCTGAAGAAAAGAAAGAGAAAGAGACAAATAGCAGTGAAATGGGGATCTGGGATAGCCAGTGTTCAGGGGAGCAAAAGGCTATGAGGCAGCCAGTACCTCAGCATTTATTGATCACATTTACATCTAAGAAAATGGAGGAGATTATGGCTGGATATGTTAGATAAGTGGCTAGGCAGGCAAAGCTTTTAAAAGAGGGAACAAAGCATTGCTGTGAAGGAACAGAACAGCCAGATTCAGGTTGTGTCTAATGAGTGACCTGTTTCATAGTCAATTCTGGGAAGGAATTTTCTCTAGAGTCACATAGTCCTGAGTGGATATGTTATCATATATCTTAGCTTGACAGTCTCATGGCCTGCTTCTCTGGGCTCTACTATGGCCATTGGTGCAGAGTGATGCTAGCCTAAAATGCCATCTGCTTGCTTCCATGAAGACAAGTCCACAGCCTTGGCCAGACTCAATATTCAAACTGAAAGCCGTTTTAAGGAAGTCACCTCTACACAGCCTACACTGCTCGCAAGTAAGTACAGTCACACTTGGGTCTGGGGTAGAGTAAAGTGGAGGTCCTCCACACTCCTGTTCAACCCTTCCTCTCCTATTTCCTTACAAGTCTATGCCCCTAGAATACTGCCCAGAAAAGGAGTGGCCACAGGCAATTATCTTACGGTTGGATTTCAGGAATTCAATCCTGAAATTAACCTAAGATATTTTCCACCGACAATCTGGTTTTTTATTACCACACTTCACTTTGAAATTAGATATCTGTTATATTTTGTTGACTCAGTTCAAATTTCCAGTTTTTCTTCTTATTCACCTATTTTGTTTTGCTATTTAAACCAATCTTGTTCGTTGTATAAAATTTGAACAAGTGTGGCAAAGGCTGAAGTAGTTCAATACAGTATGAATGAAGAGTGTCTGGCTTATATCACAGGCAATGAACCAGGAGAAGTATGCATTGAGCAGATCTTGTCATTCCTTGTACATTTTCCACCTCAGGCATGATGGGCCCTTTGAACACTTTTTAAGCAAGGGAAAAACAAAATAACACCTACACTTTGGAAAGCTTTCTCTTCTGCATATTTGCAGGAAAGATTGGAGAGATCTGGGCAACTATACAAGGAGAGAAAACAATTAGAAGTCTAATGTAGTCAAGAGTTGACGAAGGCATGAAATAATGCTGTATTCTTCATTCATAAATTATGAACGTGCATCACTACACTAATGTATATTTGAATGAAAAGCGTACAAAAATGGAAGTTGAAGAGCATGACATGAACATTTCTGTGATCCTAGCTTTCAAGCGTCTGAGGCAGGAGTATTATGAGTTCAAGATCAGTATGGGCTACATAGCAAACTAAAAGCCAGCCTGGACAACATAAAGAGTCACAGTCTCAAAAAAATCAATCAAATAATCATTCAATCAAAACAGTACAAAATTAAACCTAGATATAAGCATATTTTCTCTTATTTTCTGTCCATCTCCTTAGCGAATGGAATTGTTTTGGCCAATTTTGGAATTCTCTTTTAACCAGTCCATTATGAGGAAGAAATACATGGGTTTTTTCTCATTCTCATGTTTGATGAAGGATATTTTTATCATCATATTCTGCCATTATCATTTCACCTTATCTATAACACAGTGGTTTTTATCAGTTTGTACAATTAATGGTATTTTCTACCATGACATTATGTAGTAGCACTGCACTTCCTGGCATGCAAAGGGGTAGATTTCAGAGCAGGGAAACTGTATGCATATAACACTGAAATGTTAGGTGTTTGAGTTGATTTCAGGTGATCAAGGTGACCTACAGTTGCATTAAAACACAAGGATTACGTCTTTTCTCACACATTATTCTCTCTGTGTTCTCTGGTTTTTTGTATAATTTTATATTAACGTGCATAACTTTCTCAAGATCATAAACTGAAAAAATGCCTTTGAAGAATGTTTGAAAGTTTATAATAAATCCCGTGTTAGCTAATTATCATCCTAGCTTCTCAGTGAAAATGAGGAGCAGAATGACACTTCGCCCTTTGGGACCAGCAGCAAATCTTTGGAATTGGACCCACCCCCCAAGTGGCCCGACTCTTAATCCAGTGATTGTTAAAAAACCCGTGCTAACTCTTCCAGATTTTAGGTGCAGGTTTTTCCCCTCTGCCTAAAGCAATGGATAATTCTTTAATTAATCTTTGATTAGTTTTGGAGTACCCGTAGGCAACAGTAAAAAATAATACTTTTTATGCAAAATATCAGTCTCTTTGAATCATCTGGCATTTCAAAGCTTTACTTCCTCTTTGATTCTCCTTAGGTATGTTGATGGAAAGCAAAACAGGCTTAAACTGTTAACAAAATTAGCAGATATGATGTGTTATTTGCTTGGATTTAGGATGAAGAATCATTTCCCTTTTCATATATTTTTCAGAGGAGTTATAAGAGACAGTCATATAGGAGATGGACTTGCCAATCACAGCAAAATTATTCATGATATCATTTTTGTGCTGGAGGGAACTGTATCTTTATAGAACGTGCTACACTGTGGCTGAACTCTCTAGTGTAGTGAATATTATCTCTAAAAAATGTCTCCAAATTGCTAAAAATCTATATGTCTTTTGATACAAAAGTAGCAGATGGGATGGAGAAGGGCTTGTTTTAGATTCTTTCCTACAGAAGGCCAAAAGGAGCTCAAAGAATTCAGGAATGAAAGCTCTTATTGTACTCTGTCTTCATTCATGAGGTGGCTTGCTCAACATACATGAGCTCATGTCACTTTGTTACTTCACAGGTACCCTCAACAGCCAACCAGATAAAGTCAAATTCATCTGTGACCTTAACATACTTCCTAACACTCAATTTTATTTTTTGATCCTTCTCACATACCGTAAGAATCTTACTTAATATTTGTAGTACTTTTTATTCTTCTCTTCCCATTCCTCTTAGCACCTTGAAACCAAACTCACATGTTCAGGAACGTAAATGCAAATACACAGGGGCACTGAAACACACACATACACACACACACATACACACACATACACACACTCTTAAGATTTATTCTTTCATTGCAGTGTAACCCAATCAAATTTACTATACTATAATTATTTTAAAAGCCTATATGAAGTACTACATATCAAGTCTTAGAAGACTTAGATTGTGTATTTTCATTTTCCATAGAAGAATGTTCCTCTTTGTATACCAAGAGAATCAGATATATATCCATCTGCCTTGGTAAGTGCTCTGATCCAGTTCCAACACAGGACACTTCAGTAAGATCTAAGGTGCCAAGAAGATTGGTGCACTGTGTCTTGGAGGAAGAAAGCCCATCCCAGTAAACCTCTTCTTTCTCAAAAGTCTAAGACAAGATGACACCAGAAGGCACTAAATCAGACCCACATATGTAAACATCAAATTGTCTCTCCAGAGTAAGAATCTGAAAGAGTAAATAAAACTCAAAATGTACAATAGATAATCTGAAAGGAAAAGAAATTGCTCAAAGGAAGGAGCAACTGGGATGAGGGAAAGGAGAAAAGAGAGAAGGAAGGGAAAAACATATATGTATATAGAAGGATAGCTGGGATAGCTGTACTGCTGAAGTCTAATGGTTTATTGAAAGGAACATCTGGTCTTCAGAAAAAAGACTTTATATTCAAAAAAATTAAGATGAGCACCCATAGAGTCTTTCTGTTGCACCTCAAAGGAATGTATATTTTCTGAAACTCTCTTCTCCAATGAGGATGCACAAGGCTGTCACTATGCTATACAGACCTAGAGAAAAGCATTGCACTCTATCCCTTGCCTGAGGAGTATCTGCATATTTTTCTAGGCAAGTTTTCCACTTGGCTTTCTTTACATTACCCCAGGTGTAACATACGAAGTAAGAGAGACAAATATATTTATTTTATGCTCCAAAGAATTTAATAAGAAATGTGTATCTAATATGCATACCTTGTATACATTTAGTGTAAAATTAATAAAGATAAATATAAAAAGCTATGACTTACCTGAGGGAGACAGGGACTTTGAATTACCTGCAACATAAGACTTGAGGAATATGTTTGTCTGGACACTCTATTCTTCATCTCCACTGCAGATCTTCTCTAAAATTATGTTTCTGAATATTTATGTTGCCCGTAATAATCTCATTTGTCTGTTCTTTCCTTGATATTTTTTCAACTGTACTCTAAAGTTTTGTAAAATATTTAATTTTAAGTCAGTGCAATAGCCAAATTTTTATTCCACTCTGTACCTTTCATTAAATAAAAGTTTAATTCATTTAGTTTTCTCATGAGAAGTGATATAATTGAATGTATTTACCCCAAATATTTTATTGAGACCTATTATAAAATGTGACAATTACATTCCTGATGTTTGTGAAACCAGAGCAAAGGAAATGGACAAACATTCATACTTATAATGGGTGCGCATTCTGCTCTCTTATATAAAATATTTAATTAGGATTACTTATTTTCTATTCTCTCTTCTATAAAACCTCTATTTGTTTAGTTATGTCTGAAAATATTTTTAATTCATCCTTATTCTCTAATAATAATTTTTGCCTGGTATAAATTCTGAGTAAAATAACAATTTTGTCTGCCGTTTATTGTATGTGTGGTCCTCTTGAATCCAGCCTATGATGATCAGTTTGCTGTAGTTTGTCTATTTTCTCTGGGGATTTCTGAGAATCATATTTGTCCTTTATGTTTCTCAGTATTTACACAATGTGCTTATGTATGGATGTGAGTACTTTTTGTAAAATTATTTCTCTGGAATTTCCCGTGTTCTCTTCTAGAATTACAATTACTTGAATGTTAGAACATCTTATCCTCTGGAGCTCTAAAGCCATTTTACTTTTTTGTGTGTCACAACTTTGTCTCTTTTGTGAATAAACTTCTGGGTGAAATCCTCTATAGAAAATTCATATCTTCCAGGTAGCTTGTCAGTGTATTTGTATCTTAATTTTTAAATTGAATCCACCTTTATTTATTGAGCACTTATCACAACCCAGGCAATGTAAGTGGTCCTTATGGATTGGTGAATAGCACAGACAACATACTTATTCCCATTGTTCTTGAGTTCAGGCTCACAGTCTGACAGTATTATAAGCAAGTAAAAATGTTACTCAATGGTAGCAAGTGATATGCACTGAGATAAGGAGAGTTGATGGGGTAGCAAACGGCTTGGTGTCAAGTTAGAATAAGAGACAAGGATTACCACTGTGGAGTATCCTTGAAGCTGAGACCTAGATGAGATTATCCACCTGTTTCATACTTTACATTTTCTAGTTTTTAGTATATATTTTACAAGGACTTTCCTTGCTTTATTTTTGGATGATCTAAAAGTTCTAAAGTCTCCTGAAGGTTATGGTAATGCTTCCATGTCTGGGTTATTATGTTTCTCATTTATTTTGATCTTATTTACTGTTGTTTCACTTTTTATGGACATTAAATTCATAATGTTAATTTCCTTTGTATTCTTTGAAATTTTTGTTTTTGAGTTTAGCTTGAGTGAGTGCTGCTCATTTCTTTCCATCTGCTTTGCCTTGTTTTTGTCTGTGTATTCATTTGTTTTTCTCCCCACACTTGGCTGTTCACATCTTCCAGTTTTGCAGTTCATATTTCAGTTCCTCATCAGAATCATCAGAACCAAATTGTGTGATATTCTCCTGTGAGGCTATCTAAAGCTAATGTGTAGCTTTACTCTATGCAGGACTATGTCAGCCCTTTTGTGCCAAAATTTAAGGAAAAATTCATAGATTTTTAACCTGTGTTAGTAGAATAGTCTCATCTCAGAATCTACTTCTAGGATGTGAACCATCCCTTTGGAGGTTTCCTATCCTCCCACCATTACAACCATCCTATTCCAAGTCTCAGACATGAGTTTAACATCTTTTGCATCTGGAAAATCAGTTTATTGACTTTATACAACTAAAATATCAACAGTCATATTTCATTTTAAGACAAATATGTGAGGTCTGAAATTCAGCATGAACTCTCAAGCTAATCTCTGGTCAAATTTGTCTTGTTCTTATCGTCATTTCTCTTCCACTAACTGCCCTACATTCTGGATATGATATATTGAATATCATATTCTGTTTGTTTTGTTCAACATTAGCCAATCAATAGCTGGGTTCTGAATAACAATTCATTCACACACCCCACAACCATCACCTGGTTACCATTCATTCTTTTTTCTCTTCACTGGTTTGTCTCAGTTGCCTGCCCCAAGAAAGGATACAGAGAGTGCCTAACAATGTACTACTATGGAATTAGCTCATCTGTCCCAGATGTCCTGAAAGTGAATCTTGTCTCCTCTATCACTAATTGTGCGTTTCCTTAATAAATATAGTCTACCACGAAATTTCTGTGGTTCTCTACAAGGAAAAAATAGAAATGTTTTCATCTTTCCAAACCCTTAATGACTGAGCAGTGTCAATAATTGCATTTTCTCTGCAAGTGCCCCAGGCTATCATCTTGATGGCAAGATCAAGGGTATGTCCCTTTGGTGAGGACAGAAGTTCCCTTTTACCTGGCAAATTGTGCTTAGATGAGGTACACAGTGTGCTCCCCCCGCCCGGCTTCTCAAAAGGCTACAAAGTGACTCACAGAACTATTTATCCTGCCAAAATCTATGCTAAATGGTGTCTGAGTCTACATTTCCTGGGCCAGTCTTGTTTGTTACAAAATTTCTTGCATCTGTGTCAGCGCAGGTGACTTTTTCTCCAGCTCTCTGATGTGTATTTAAGAGGCTTATCTGGTATGCATTTGGGTTTTCAGCAAGAAAGAAAGCCTTTTCCAAATCTCACTAAGATGGAGCCAAAGTCTCTCGTATGCTTTCCATGTCCAAGTGCCTTTGGGCATTTCCATCAGAATGTGCAGTTTCTTGGCCTTAGATGACTATCAGTGCTGCAGCATCTTTGTGCCTACCCTGAACAAGATTCAAAAGTCTTTTGTCCTTAATAGATTTTCTATTGCCACAAATCTCCCCGACTTTGGATCAGCTATTAATCCCAAAGCCAGCAAAACATTCTTTCAAATAAGCAAGAGACAGCTAGGGCTGTTTAACCCTCCTTTAGAAAATCATCCCATGTTGCTTCCCAGTTATATTACATTTAGTTACTTTATTACCCATTTTTTCTCTTGAAAAAAATGTATATAATAATCTATTATATATATTTAATTTTTTAATGAAGGAACCAACTCCTGTGTAACTATCACTGCAAAAGTTTCAGGTGGCAAAGATTCCAGTGGTGGATATGTAACTGTCAGTCTATCCAAACAAAATCATGTATCTGGCTGAGGTGATTTGTTCAATGATGGTATATGTGGGGCAACTGGAGCTTTTGAGAGTCCCTGTAAGTATCACAATACTCAGTTTTCCTTGCCTTTTCATCCACTATTCCGTGGCTGCGTAACATCTTGCCACTGACTGAAAGGCATTACTCGATATTGCCACTATTATACTGGAAATACTTTTCTACCCAGTTGATACTCACCCAAACCCTAGACTGCATCCATAATGGCACTACATTATTTGGGTTTTGAATGTATTATGGTTCTTGTACTTTCTCATGGAGTCATAACTATATAAGATTTCCTGATATATTTCCTTGTGTCTGCTTTCTATTTCCTTACAGCTATTCTCCCACTTACAATAATCGTGCCACTTTTAAAACCCAGCTTACAAAAATTTGAGCATCATAAGCTTAGTCTGTCCGAATCTTATGTAAACTTCTATAATTATATCTGTTTGAGTCTTATATGATCATGCCATACAGGTCATGTGATTAATAGGGTTTCCCCTAAATGCTTTCCTCTTTGAGTCTTCATTTCCTGCTTTCCTACACCATTTTTGCATTGTTTCCTGGATCTGGACTTCCACTGAGATTCATTACAATTTGCTCACGGGCACATTTTGTCTTCTCTGTCAGTAATAATTTCTGGCCCTGGAACAACCAATATATCCCACCTATTTCCTAGTTTCATCTTAACTAATACTTGAAGTTGCATAGATTCCATTTTTCTATTTCTTTTTAAATGTAGTCTAGCCACTAAATCTTTGTGTCCATCTATGGCAATCTCTTCCTTCAGCTCCCTTACAATGTTCCATTTCCCTTTCTTTTTATTGCTCTTCTGGGTCTGATTGTAAAAGTAGATTCCATGCTTAATTCCTCTTTTCATCCCTGGGACACAGTAGCCAACATCCACCATTTAAAGTAGGAAAGGTCGGTTTTGGCTCACGTGTTACTCCAGAGTTGGCAGACTCTGACCAGGACCAAGTGGCAGAAGCTTGTACTGATAGAGAGCTGCTTACCTCATGGCAGACAGGAAGCAGCAGGTAAAGGGAAGAACAGGGGAAGTAGATGCATCTCCACACTACACCCCGAGTGACCTGCCTCTTGCCATCATACCCCACCTCCTAGCGGCAAGTCAACTATAAGTCCGCATAATTCAGTCACCTTGCAAAAGCTCTGCCTGTAAGTGCATGAGGCTTTGGGCGACAAACAGAGATGAACTATGAAAGATTCTTTCACAAGTCTTTGAGCAAACATAATCTTAACACCAGAGTTTGCTAGACGTAGACATTTTGAATATTTTTCATTGTTTTTTTAGAACAAGATCTTTTTAAAAATTTATTTCTTTATTTATTTTTGTGCCAGGAATAGATCTCAGGACCTTGCACTTGCCAGACAGGCGCTTGTGCTACTGAGCTATATCCCCGGCCCTAGAACAACATTTTATAGATTCATTTTCATATTTTTGTACAGTGGGTGCTACCCCTAAGCCTAATTGTCAAGTGAACTAGCTTAGAAGCTGCCCATGGGATTAGTAAAGCGTACTTCTGGGTGTATCTGGGAGGGTCATGTACGTGTGACCTTGGGTAGTAAGTATGAAATCCGACTTCTTCCTCTGTATCACTGTTCCCCTGTAGTACTTCCTGGTCATCATGAAATATATTAACTCTAGCACACCCTTCTGCCATGATGTTTGTACTTTGGAGCCAGCTGACCATGGACAGAATCCTCAGAAAATATAAGTCAATGACACTGCTTTCTTCTTTAAAATGTGATTCTCATGTATTTATTTGATCTTAGCAACTGGAAAGCTAATGTAGTAAATAGTCTGTATTTCTGCCATCTTCTCAGAAATACTTAAAATTATTTCTGGGGCACAAACAGGATTATTCACCTCTTATAATAATTCTACACCCTGTGTGTGTGTGTGTGTGTGTGTGTGTGTGTGTGTACATAATTCTTTATGCAGTCTTAAAGTAATAAACAAATTATAAATATAATACAATTATTTATTAAAGCATTTACTTAAAGTAAATTGCTTGAATAGTCTCCTGTCCCTTCTGAGTAGTTTGAAGTATATTCTATACAATCAATATATTTTGCTACAGAATCAGAGTACAGCCACCAATTTAAGCAATTAACCTTGATATGTTATGACCACAGGCCCCTTGATTTTTAATTAAAATTTTACCAACTGTCCCTACCAACTGTCTTTCATATTGAACGGATCCAGTCCAAAATGACATGTTGCACACAGTGATACATTTCAGCAGTCTCCCTCAAAATAGGAAATATCCTTGGTGTTCCCTTGATTTTTATTGCCTTGATACTTTTCAATATCATAAGCTAATTATTGTGTAGAATGTTCCTCTATTTTCATCTGCTGATGGCCCCTCATGTTTAGACTCATGTTAAGGCTCTATATAAGAATATCACTTAAATGATGCTATAATCATCGCAGCTCAACCTATAGTGCAATACCAATTTAGTACCATTTTAATCTATAACTGGTAACGTTAACTAATTTATTACAGTGTCTTGAGTTTCCCAGACTTCCTTGTTGTGAAGTTATTTATTTTTCATTTATAAGTATTAATTAGTTTGTGGTAAGGGACTTTGAAACCATCCAAATATCTTGTTCTTAATTTCGCTTTCAATGTATTTATTTATATCATATTTTATATTATCAGTTCCTATATTATCTAATGCACTGTAAAATAAAGCCATCACTATTTATTGCAATACTCTCATTGTTCTGGCTTTGGCCACCATAATACCCTTGAAATGCTTACAAAGAAGGTTCTGTGCCTTTTGATATTACCCCACAGGGTTGGGGATTTAGCTCAGTGGCACAGCACCTGCCTGGCAAGCACAAGGTCTTGAGTTTGATTCCCGGTACTGGAAAACAAACAGACAAACAAAAAAGATATTACCCCGTAACATTTATAAAGTATTTCTTCACTTTCTGGCACAGATGTTCGAGGCTCCTTTTGATTTTCCTGCATCAGCCCCAGAATCAGTCATTTCAACAAAAATCTCTAGTTCTTTGATAGAAAATGTTATTCGAAATCACGGTTTGGGTACTAGGTAGTCTCATAGCTATAAGTAACACTGATCTGAGAATCTCTTATTAAATGCACTTAATCTCTTATTAAATGCACTCATTAAATGAAAATACAAACTTTCCATATATATATATGTGTATATATATATATATATATATATATATATATATATATATATCCATATCTGTATCCATAGGTTCACATTAAGTAATACCTGCAATTTCACTTCAATGCCACAGGGTTTAATTTTACCTTTGCCATATGTTTGATAACATTTTCTCATTCACATTATCTTTCATATGTTTAGCTATATTTTTCACTTCCTGTGAAATCAATCTCCCATCACTGCCGCCTCATTTCTGATATCAGCACAGAAATCTTCCCCAACCCTTTGGGGACTTAAATCCCTGTGCCAGGCCACCCACCTTTTTCAGTGTTTTTTTTAGAAAAAGATCTTTTTACAAATTTATTTCTTTATTGATTTTTGTACCAGGAATTGAACTCAGGCCTAAACCTTTAAACTGGACTGTTACTCATACCACTACACTGCACGGAAACCTCCCTTACCCTACTTAGTCCTCCACACCTCACACCGGGATGCCTTTCATGTGAAGAACCACTTCTGGCTTATCTCTGAACCCTCACATAGGATTGTCCCTCTAGTTCACTCTGTGCACTGATTCTGTCCTTACAAACCCAGACTCTGATCCCCCGTTGACGGGATACTCTCTTCCCTTCTCACCTTACTGGCTCACTGGTACTTGTCTGTGGTTTTCCTACTTCATCTCTTTAATAATAAAATACACTACTCTTCTATGTATGGTTAAAATCACATATTCGTGCCAGTTGCTCGAACATGCGGATGAACAAGAGCCTTTTAGTGTACCACAAGCGTTTAAGGTGCTGGTTCTCATTAGGTTGCTTTCTTTATCCTAGATGGATTTCTAAACTAGAGAAGGAAGAAATAAAATCCAA
The DNA here is from genome assembly GCF_000276665.1 of Chinchilla lanigera. Lineage (NCBI taxonomy): Eukaryota > Metazoa > Chordata > Mammalia > Rodentia > Chinchillidae > Chinchilla > Chinchilla lanigera. Next base: position 3,016,664 of record NW_004955539.1, on the reverse strand, counting down.
GCTGTTGTCCCACTGGGGCACAGCAATAAGCACCATTAACAGCATGGAAATGTTCTGAATGATATCCAAAATCTTTAAGGTTGTTTTTTAAGCTTGTTTGTTCCAGAACGAAATCTAACATGTGGAAAAGGCCTACAGGAATATTCTAGAAATCAAAGGATATAAAATGCAGTTCAAATAAAAAGAAAGGATTAAGCATTGAAAACACTGACATGATTCCTATTTTCTTCAAATCACTATAGAATAGTGCTTCTTAAAATAGCCACATTTTAGTTTAGTAAAATATCTTAACAGAATAATTGAAATCATCCTATAGTCCCTAAAGTGGATATAGCAGCCAAACAAGAATTAGACAGAAGTACAATACTAGAAATACACTGTTATTTAAGTAATAGAAAATGTAAACATGTACCTCTTATTCTTCAATTACGAAGACAGGCAGTTAAACCTCTTCAAGTTGTTGTTATTTTTGCATTAATAACTATTATTTAATGTCATGGTTTGTCAATATTTTCTTTATAAATATTTACTTTGACGAAAACATAGAAACTTTGTGCTACATTACATGGAGGTTGTGCATGTGTGTGTGTGTGTGTGTGTGTGTGTGTGTGTGCATGAGAGCGACAGAGAGAAAGAGCTTAAACTCTTTTAGATGCAAAAACAAACCTTCAAAATGTGTTATGATTTATATCCAGATGTACCCCCGAAAGCCTCATGGACTTCTAGGTGTGGAACTTGGGAGGTGGTTGGACCATGGGCCCATGATACTCATGAGTGGATTAGCCCACTGATGAATTTATAACTTAATGTGATTTGAGAGGTAGGTTGGTCCCTGCAGGCGTGTCCTTGAAAGGTATATTTCCCTCCCTCCTCCCTTGATCCTTTCTCTGATTCCTGTCTTCTACACCATGAATAAGCCTCTTTTACCATGCCACCCTGTACTGAAACCGCTACAAACTGTGAGCCAAAATAAACCTTTCTCCTATTATGTTTTGTGTATCTGCATTGTGTCTCAGCAACAAGAAAGTAACTAAAAAAACACATGAAAGAATGATTGTAGATCATGGGTTGTACACAAAAAAGGCTGAGGGTAAATTGGTAGTTTGCTGATGCCTGGTTAAAAAATAGTTTTCAAAATATGACTCCTGGAGTAAGAGCATCAGCATCTTTTGGGAACTAAGAGACTCACCTACTTCCTGTGAAAGAAGTAGGTTATTATTTTTAGCTGGGTCCTTATCTAGTTTTGTAATCAGGGTAATATTATATTCCATTAATGAGTTTGGAAGTACTCCTTCCCTTTCAATTTTATTAAAGAGTTTGAGAAGTATTGGTGTTACATTGAAGTTCTTGGAGAATTCACTGATGAATCTATCAAATTCTGGGATTTTCTTAGTAGGTTTCTCATTAGTCCCTCAATTGTATTGCCCATTATTGAGTTATTAGGAGTATTTCTAGTTTCTTCATTAAGTTTTGGTAATTCACATGTGTCTGACCATCTGCCCTTTCCTTTGGGATTCTTCAATTGGTTTCATTAAATATTTTTGTAGTAGGTACTAATTAATAATCTTCCAGATTTTGGTAATGTCTGCTGTGATTTCGTCTTTTGCATTTCATATTGCATTGATGTGCATCTAGTCTCCTTTCACTGAGTTTTCCTAAGGGTTTGTCTATTTTGTTTGTTCTTTCAAAGAACTAGCTATTCAATTCATTGATTCTTTTTATTGTATTTTTGTCTCAGTATCACTCATTTCCACGCTGAACTTTATGATTTTCTTCCTAGTAGTAGGTTTAGAGTTGAACTATTCCTGTTTTTCTAGGAATCATGACATGCATTATTATGCTATTTACTTGAACTCACACTTTCTGTAATTTACAGATTCACAGCAATACATTTCCCGCTTAGGGATGCTTTCAAAAAGTATACTGGCAAATAGTATGCAAAAATAATTTAAAGATCATATATCATGACCAAGTAGACTTCATCCCAGGGATGCAAGAATGGTTCAACATACAAAACTAATAAATGAAATGAACCACATAGAGAGAACCAAGGACAAAAATCTCATAATCATCTCAGTAAATGCATAAAAAGCTTTTGACCAAATAGAACATACAGTCATGATAAAAAGGAAGCTTACAGAAAATAGATATAGAAAAGCCTTATCTTAGTCTGATAACATTCATTTATAACAAACCTATTGTCATCACAATATTAAATGGGGAAAAGCAGAAACTTTTTCTATAAAATCAGAAATGAGACAAAGATGTTTACTACCATCCTTTCTGTTCAGTGTAGTACTTGAAACATTAGGCACAGCAATCAGGGAAAAGAAAAAAATACAAGGGATAAGAAGAGGAAAAGAAGAAAGAAAATATCATTGCATGCAGAGAACATGATCCTTCACATAGAAGACCTCACAAATTTCATCAAAACATTCCAAAATTAAGAACCAAGTCCAACAATGTAGCACAATACAAAATCAAAACAGAAAAAATTAATACCATTCCTATGCATGAATAACCCCCCAGGAAAGATTTCAGAAAAACTGTATAATTTTCAATAGCACAAAGAAAAATTAAATACTTAGGAATTAACCAAACCAAGGAAGCAAAAGAATTCTACCACAAACCTACAGTACACTGAAAAAGGAGATTGAAGATGAAACAAGAAAATGGAAAGACATTCCCCATTCCTGGATAAGTACAACCAATATCATCAAAATGGCTATACTTCCAAAACTATATATATATATATATATATATATATATATATATATATATATACACACACACACACACACATATATATGTATATATATATACACATATATATGTATATACATATATACACATATATATACACATTTATATACACATATATACATATGTATATATACATATATATACTTATATATGTATATACATATATATACACACACATATATACACATATATATGTGTATATATATATACATATATATATATATCCCAATCAAAATAATAACAGCATTCCTCACAGAATTAGAGAAAAACAATCCTAAAATTTATATGGAACCAAAAGAGACTCAGTGTAACAAGAGGAAAGCATGAGGCATCACCGTCCCAAATTTGAATTTATATTACAAAGGTACAGTGATAAAGCAGCATTGTACTGGCACAAAAACAGCCACGTGGAACAAAGGAATAGAACAGAGGGCAAAGAATCAACCCAAGAAACATTCAGCGACCTGATCTTTGTCAAAGAGTCCAAAAATATACACTAGAGGAAAGATAGCCTTTTTAGCAAAACTGGTTATACCAGAAGATTCACTCTAGATCCATATCTCCCACCCTACACCAAACTAAAACAAAAACCATTGAAATACCTGAAAATTAAAACAGAAACATTTAACCTGTTGGAAGATAAAATAGGCAAAACTCTTGAGGTCATAGGCAAAAGCAGAGGCTTTCTGAACAGAAGCTCAGTTGCAGAAGAAATAACATGAAGAGTCAACAAATAAGAATGTATTAAATTAAAATTTTCTGCATAGCAGAGAAAACAATTAACAGAGTGAAGAGACAACATATAGAACAGGAAAAATGTTTGTCAGAAAAAGTTGGATAGAGAAATAATATTCAGGGTATGTAAAAACTCAAATTATTAGACCTTCCAAAATAAAAGACCCAAACAAAAATGAGTGACTGAAATGAACAGACACTTCTCAGAAGAAGTATAAATGACAAAATGTTCAATATATCTGGACATTATTGAAATGCAATTTAAAATTACATTTAGATATCCTAGTAGTAAAAAAATGGTTATAATCAATGAATGAAATAGTAACAAATGCCGGTGAGGCTATTTGAATAAAAGAAATCCTTCTACATTGTTCGTGGGAGTGTAAACTAGTACAATCACTGTGGGAATTAATATGAAGATTCCTCAAAAAAATAGAAATTAATTCAATCCAACTTTTATCCTACTAGGTATCTTCCTGAAAGAGTTAAAGACTTAATATTAGAGTGATACATGTATACCCCTGTTTATAGAAATATAATTCATAACATCTTAATGTTGGAAGTCTCCTATATTTCTATAAGCAGATGAATGGATAAAGAAAATGTGATATTTATACACAGTAGAGAAGTAATGTGCTGTAAAGAGGAATAAACTTCAGTTGTCTTTAGATGCACCTTGTGACCATTCTTTTAAGTGAACAAGTCAGGCAAAGAAGCCTAGATACAGCCTTTGTCTTTTTGGAGAATCCCAATGTATAAATAAAGAGCAAAATAAATGTACTAGAAAATACATCTTTTGCAAATGAGAGACTGATCAAAAGATGGGCTGCAGAGGTAATAGAATCAAGATATGTTATGCACATGTACCAACTCCCACAATGAAAGTAATTGTTATATACTGCATACATGTATTAATAAAAATAAAAATTTTTTAAAAACTCCATTTTCCAAGATTTTAGCACCTACATCTCTACTCCCCAAGGAAAATCAATTAAGATTGTATAAAAATGTTTCTTTGCTGGGTATGGTGGCTCAGACCTGCAATCCCAGCACTCAGAAGGCTGAGGCAGAATCGCTGTGGGTTCCAAGCCAGCCTAGGTTACATAGTGCTAGCGTTGTTGAGGCTACCTGAATCATGTAGGTTTATTTCAATGAGGTCACCTTTTCCAGGATAGGTCTAGCATCTTGATGTGCCATATTGATGCTAGTAGAAATTTCCAAGCTTTTCTTTTGTACTATCTATGCATTTTTCTTCTGCATTTGACCAAATTCCTGGATGTTCTTTACACCTTCTGCATAGTAGTTATTAGGGGCTTCTGTTCTGCAATATTCTATTTTGTGTCCACTCTTGCTTAAACATCACTACTTCTTTTTGCTTGACTTTTTTGATTTACTGGAACACAACCTCAAGATCCTTCCCAAGAAAAGTTGCAGGAGAGATAAATGCACACGTTCTTAAATATACCAAACTATTGTTATGGGCCCTTTTATGTGAATATCAGCTCTGTGGATACATAGATGTAGACTGAATTAATTTTCTCTGAAAACTTTAAAGGCATCAGCACTGATGTCTGATTTGCCACTTTTCCTTTGCAATGTGACTTTTTTGGTATCTTTTTTTAATTTTTTAACTGTATACTAAAGTTTCACTATGAAGCTTAGTAAGTTTTACTTTTTCCTTTCATTTTTTGGGTGCATAATGACCTTTTCAATTCTGAGAGACAAGCCTGAGGGTCTTAAAAATATTTGGGGAATTTACTTCCTTTAATGTTTTATGTTATCATTTCTGGAATATTTTCATTTAGATGCTGGACTGATTGTTACATTTTTTTTTCTTATTTCTTGTGCCATATATTTTACTTTCTGAAAGATAGCCTTAATATTGTCTCCAATTTTACTACATTTTATTTTTTTACCTTCTCACCATTTTTTTAAATTTCTGTTTTTATTAGTACGTGTTTGCACTGCATGCATATTACAGATGTCTTGGGGAGTGGGAACGTGTACATATTATAGCTTGCTCTTTTTCTAATCCCTTTTCCTCTTGCCTCCCTCCCATCTCTTCTAAATCTCCTTTTCTCATTTTCATTATCATTGATGGTATTAATATTATCTCATGTTTGTGACATATAATTTTTACATTCATTGATGTTTTTAAGTGATTTTATGGGATTTTAGTTATTGCATTTTCAGTTTCAAGAACTTTCCTTTTTCTCTTCCTTTATACTCTTCTTGTACTATGGAAGCATAGAATTATGGAAGAACTCATCATATATCATATTTTGGTGGGGGCTTTTTTGGTGGTACTGGGGATTGAACTCAGGGCCTTGTAAATGCTAGGCAAACACTCCACCAGTGAGCCACATCCCTAGCCTTGCATACTGTATTTTGTAGACCAAACATCATTGTAAATATTGTAACTACATCATGGCACTTACTTTCCTCCAACATGATATATGAAAGATTTCATTTACAGATATGAATACCAAAACTCCGAAAGTGGGTATCTTCCCAAGGCCACAGAGCTGGTTAATGGTTTAGGAAGTTTTGAATGGGTCATGTACTGAATGAGCACACAACGTGCTCTACAGTACACCTGCAGTGATATGTTATTGAAAATATTCATTGGACTTCTTCTAGCCTCTAAGCATGGGAGTTGACCGCAAGGCACGTGCCACTTCTCTCTGCCACTCCCTTCCCTTGTGTCAGAGTCTGGAGTCTCTTGTGAGCTCGGTGGAGTAAACTGGCTTTTCCTCTCAATAGCACTTCTACAAATGATTTCTCCATCTGTTTTTAATCTCTTCCACAAATATTGAAATTTTTTGCTCTGTAGTGCTTTATACTTTGGAACACTTGATCTTGTTTAATGGGTATTTTAAAACTACTTTATTAGAATTAGAATATGGAATCTACCATCTTTATATGGAGATTCACAGGGTGTGTTTTATTTCATTTTATTATTTCCATTAACTGCTGATGAATTACATTTAATTTTAAGCCTGTGATTCAAACTTGTTTCTGAGGAAATAAATTTACATTTCATTCAACTGGATTGTTTTCCTTTAAAATGACTTGTAATGGTTAAGGGACATAAGTATGTTTTAAAATCTTTAGGTTAATATTGCGATGTTCTCAAAATTTACTACAATTAAACCTCATAGATCTTTTAACAACTGCATTGCTTTTATTGTAGTAATACATAGATATTAACAGTGGTTTTAAAAGTGAAATCTTTTGAAAAGCAGTGGCTGTTTTGTCCTATCAGATATATGACTTTCTTCTTTCCTGGCTTGGTGCATCTTTGAACTATATTTTAGATCATGGGGTTTTACGCTGCAACAAAATATTCCCCAACATCATTAGAATGCTAGAAAAAAACATAAACTACACCAGTTATACTATGAAACAGATCAGTGTTTGCATAAACCTGGAAAGATAGTCAAAGAAGAAGCATAGTGGTGTTTATCTAGTGATATTATTTTCACCCTACAATCTGGGTATAGCATTATCCCACTTGCTTGAGTTAAAGAGTTTTTAAATGGTTGTACACTCTTCTACATGATGCTCTGACTTAGTCTGACACCAATTTTGCTTCTAAAACTTAATCAAACACTATGCGTTTCTGTGTATGGATTAAAGAAAAGTTAGTTTTAAAATAAATAAAATAAGATGCAATCATATCAATTCCCACCTTTTCCTGTTACTAATCAAAATAAGGTTTGATTTTCTGCAAAAATTGGTCCCCTTACCTCCTATTCCATACTATTACAGGAATTGGTTTCCAAAAGCACACATATCCCCCACAGCACTCTTGACTCTCTTATTAAAATATGTTAATCTTTTAATGACTCTCTAGGAAAAACTTAAATATGATATATTTAAGTTAAATATAAATATGATATATGAGGTTTCTAAAGGAGATATTTGGAGAAATTTTACCAGATTAGGTTTTTATTGATCAAACTAATACAGTATACTTAATCTGTCCAAGATGTCTGCTAATAATTCAAATACAAGATTTACCAAGGTTGGCAGTAGGGATTGAGTCCCAGAAAGGATGGATGTGATATCACTGCTTACCCTGTGATGCTGTCTAGGTGCTAAGGAAACAAGATAAACATGGTAGCTAAAGCACTGGACTCCCTGCATCATGTAGTTCACAGAAGGAACGAGAAACCAGAGAACTTCAATATAATACAAGTAGTGGGAAGAAGAAGTAGAGGGAATAACTCAGAGATTATTCTAAGGGAAACTGCCTTGGATAATAATACCAGAAAAAATTACCCTGAACAAATTCTGTTTGAACTGAGAATTAGAAGATGAGGAAGAGTTTGTAAGGCTAATGAAGAGGGAATGAGATCATTCTAATAAAAGTGATTAACATGCCCAAAGACCTTGAGGGTGGAGGAGGTAATAAGGTATAGAGGACTAGAGAAAAGACCAGTATGGTTTGGGAAAAGATGTAGAAGTGATAGCGGGATAAGATGAGGTTATGGAGCTTATGTGTATGTCAGAGTGGATTTAGGAAGATGAGACACAAGGCTGTTGTATTTCAGACAAGAGACAGCAAGGTAATAACCCTAGAGTCAGAGAGATGTGAGTAAAACCACAAGTATTTAGGAAGTATTGGAAAGTGGAGAAAGTTCTTGACTCAGTGATCATGTGAGTACCAAGTATTCCTCCTGACAAACTGAGGCCTCTACTAGGCTGAGATGACCAGCTGTCATTCCTCCAAACAGAGCAATCGTTTCTGCTTAACTCTTTTTTTTTTTTTTTTTGTTTTTTTTTTCTTTTTTTTTTCTCCGGTACCAGGAACCGAACTCACGACCTTGCGCTTGCCAGGCAGGCGCTTT